>NC_084507.1:15866622-16119122 GCF_024500385.1 Phyllopteryx taeniolatus
AACTGTTTATTAAACAAAGCGGCACGTTACTCAGTCTACGAACATATTTGAGTGACAGATGATGGCCGATTGGGGCCTATTTTCAACACTTTTAGCAGACACGTCCACACCATTCAACAGCTGGGATGAGGGCACTATTTTACATGATTTTGGAGCCTCATTTTCATATCCTCAGTAATTTTTTTATTTTTTAAATTTGACAGACTTGTTAACAACACTTCTGTGTGGTATGTGGTAAAAAAAAACAAAAAACTTCTATTTGATGAAGTGTAGTAGGCCATACAGGACAGAAACTGAATTTCAAGCTTGAGTCTCATGACATTGGTAAAATATTGCTTTTTGGACCGATCCACCTGACTACCCTAGGCACATTTCTACATTGTCCCCTTCTATTTCACCATTTTCTCCTTGTGTTGGTTAAGTGAGTGAGTCATCCTGGGTGAGAATGAAGGGAGGGGGGGAGTACTTGCTTTAAAATTTTAGTTGCACGCTTTACTTTCTCTGACAAGAAAAAAAGAATGCTGCTGAATATAAAGTAGACCTTTAAGGTTTTTTTTTTTTTTTTTTTTTAAACATTTT
This sequence comes from Phyllopteryx taeniolatus, assembly GCF_024500385.1. NCBI lineage: Eukaryota > Metazoa > Chordata > Actinopteri > Syngnathiformes > Syngnathidae > Phyllopteryx > Phyllopteryx taeniolatus. The sequence continues at coordinate 15,867,202 of NC_084507.1, forward strand.
TCAAGCGACTTATAATAGGGCTGCAAATCAGAAGAGTTTTTACAATATTTCTGACCTTCACTGGTCTAACATTTCTATGGAGATATTAACAACAAAGCTTCAGCACACCACACATCTAGAGTGCATGGATATTTAAGCAGCACCAATTTCTCCTCCACACACTGCCTCGAGGCCATAATTTCAAATTCAGACGAGACTCCTCTGTAAAAGAACAGTAGGTTTTAATGAAGTCTGGTGGTGTGTGCGGACCTTCTCCATTATTTTGTAGAATGTTTATTACAGCACACTGGCGCACACTCTGCTGACTTTTTTTTTTAAATTAATGCACATGCTAAATTAAATGTTTGTTCTCGCGTGGCCTGGCCCATTCATGAATTAGACTCTCAGCCACAACTGCGCGATTGGAGATCCATTACAGGAAGTGGAGGATAGTTTCTGCCTTTACCAAACTCAGTCAAGATTCCAGGTTCGAATCTCAGCTCAGGTGTGGAGTTTGCATGTACTCCCCGGTTCATTGATGACTGTAAATTGTCCATAGTTGTAAAAAAAGTGCGAATGCTGGTTTGTTGAAATTTTCCTTGTGATTGGATAAGGGTGTACCCCACCTCTTGTCGAAAGTCAATCAGGTTAGGTCACCTTCGACCCTAATGAGGACAAGCAGTATAGAAATTTTATATGGATTAAAGATAGGGTGGCATGGTGATGTATTTGATGTCACGCGGCTGTCTCATAAAGGCTCTCGGCTGTGTGGAATTTTGGGGGGTTTTCTCCATGTTCCTCCCAGATTACAAAAACATGGATGTTAGGTTCACTGAAGACTAAATTGTCCATAGGTTTGAATGTAAGTGTAAATAGTTATGTGCCCTGCGATTGACTGGCGACCAGTCCAGGGGTGTATCCCGCCGCTCACCCCAAAGTCAACAAAACTTTCTTGTTCCCCCTCCAGGGCCAGTTAGGTCAGGTGTCTTCAAAAGTAGTTTCACTTTATTTTAGTTTCTTGATACAGTGGTTTGCTTTCAAATAGCCCAGAAGACTTTGCGCAAGGGGGTGTTTACAAAATGCGGGAGCTAACTCCACACTGAGATGTTTGAAATGGGTTCAAACCCAGGTCTACTAAGTGTGACGTAGACATACCAACCAGTTGTACACTGTGCTGCTCTGCAAGAATGTGATTTTTGCCAAAATTAATGCACTTATCCAGATTAAAAAACAAATAAACCTCAGTGCGTACACCTGATGATCAGGAAAATGAAAAGATTCATTCGCAGGTAAAAAAAAATGGTTCCACATCATTTCAAGACCTTCAGTGGTAGTCGTGAGCTTTCTGGGCACTGAATTCACACATTCCATTACTAATAGATAGTCTTGGGGGAAAAAAAAGAGCACAACAGATAGAAACGAGGAAGTAGGAGCAAGACATGAAAATGGCCCCTCCTGGGGCTTCATCACATTAATGTTTTTCATTCAAGGTTATTCCACTATAGGCTATTGCCTATGTATGGTGGCAGATCCAAAGAGTGGCTGTGGCCCATCTGGCCGCGAGCCAGCTCTTTAATACCCATTTGCTGTCTGGTTCAGCAGTCTGGTAGGAGTTGCTCATCCTCCAGTAGATCAGCAGGGCATCTGGGGGCACGCTGCAATTGTAATATATAATAGTTAATGCAGCACAATGGAGGCTGGCTGTGCTCGCTCCCAGCGCCATTTTGTTAAGTGTTGGGCTGGTTGATAAACAGTAGTGGGAGAGTGAATAAAACCACCGGGAATATATAAAGTGTTGGTAAAGTCACAAGGGACAGTCAATATTGTACTGTTGGGGGGAAAAGAAAAATCACGTCAGCAACTTGGAAGAAGTGCAACAAAAAAGTGTGGAGTCAGCACCCTTTCAAACATTTTTGCTGATCATAAAAGTAATTGTTTGACTGTGTACCTAATGGAGGGGTTGGTTTGCCTTTTTGTGTAGGTATCAGCCAAAGGTTTTAATCTCATAATCCTTAATATTTGAATCCATCCATAAAACCAAATTTTACTACTTATCCTGTTCAGGATTGCAGACAACCTGGACTATATTCTGGCTGACTTTAGGCGGAAGGTAGTCTACCCTGGATTGATCGCCATTCAATCACAGGACACAGACTGACAATCATTCATATCGACTGTTACTGGGGCGGGAATCGATCTCACACTTAACGAACTGGAGGGATATTTTTTGTGTGTGACTTGAGGTGAGTAAATTTAACTATAGGGTCCCCAGTCACCCCAAGACCCCGACCCGACGAGAATTCCAACAGAAATCTGCCCTCAGGTGCATGCTCTTGGGGAATCAGTTCACTTTCCCTAAGGCGCGCAGGTCTCATTAAGCAGACCTAAACATCTTTCCTTAGGTGTAGACTCTGGAAGGATTCGATCATCCAGTCCAGTCTCCAGGTTTCCATTAGACTAGGTTACCCTTAGGTGCAGATCTAAGGAAGGATATCTCGACTGGGGCTATATTTCAAAGATTCAGTCCACTTCCCCTCAGGTGCTATTTTCCAGTGGCGATTCTACCAGTTCGACCTGAGGTGCAGGTCTCAAGAAGGATGGCCTTAGACTGCGTTCCTCAAGTGGGATCTCAGGGAGGATTTGATTATTCCTCCTACCCCCCAGTGTAGTCTCTCCTGGAGGGATTCCATCAGACTACCTCCATTAAGTGAAGTTTCTGGGAGAAGCGGTCCGCTTCTCTCTCAGATGCAGGTCTTGGGAAGGATACCAAGATTACACTCCTCAGGTGTGTCCTTTCGATCATTTCATAATTATGCCTACACACAGGTGCAGTCTCCAGGTGGGATAACAACTACCGCTCTTAGGTGTACTTTCCAGGTGCGATTCATCAGACTGCTCCGCAGGTGCACTCTTCTGTAGTGAAATTCAACAGCCTACCCATCTAAGGGGCAGTCTCAATGGGAATCAGTCCGCTTGCCCCGAGGTGCAATCTCCCATGAGGGACTAGACCAATCTGCCCCCCCAAACACACTGTAAAATCTCCAGGAGGATTTCATCAGTGTTCCCACATCAGGTGTAGTCCTCATGAGGGATACCATCATTCTACCTCTTCTCAGGCACATTTATAAGAGAATTCTATCACTTAGGGTATGGAGGCAGTCTATGTAGGTTGCATCGCTCTGAGGAGTCAAGCAGTCTGCACCCCTTGGGTACAGTCTCCAGGAGGGATTCCATAAATTGGCCTGCCCTCAGGTGCAGTCTTGGGCAGGATTCAGTCAGTCTCCCACCAGGAGGGATTTAATTTTTCCACTTCCCCTCAGGTGCAATCTCTAGACTGATTCCATCGGTCCAAATCCCATGCATATTCTGACAGACTCCCCCACAAGTGCAATCTCCAGGAAGACTAGTCTACCCACCAGCATTCGGTCTCAGATGATTCCCTCACTTTTTCGCGCTTTGGAAGGAATCTCACTCCGCCTGCCCGCACGTGAAATGTTGTGATCGATTCCATCCAGTCTAAGTGATGACTCAGTTAGTTTCCCCCCCATAAGGTGCAATCTCCAAGAGCATTCCATTTGTCAACCTGCCTCAGGTGCAGTCACTTTTGAATTGCAACCCTTAGGTTTGTCTTCACACTTTGGTTGTGGTTTGGATCAGGTGGTGTATTTTATTATTTCAGCTCGTGGTGTATTTTATTATTTCAGCTGTTCTCAGATTTGCTGGTTGCTCACTTAAGTCATGAGCTGATATGAGTCAATGTGAGACTGCAGCTGCTCTTGCATCTCTTAAAATAAACTCCAAGCGCATTCATGCCCAACCTCTGTATCTCTTCACCTATGTGACTTCAATTGAATTTTAAGAATAAGACCCAAAGAATTAGCCAGGGCCTGGAGGGACAAAGTATAGTCAGCGCTGAAAAGTACTAAAAAAAAAAAACTCAAGCACTCTGCCAATGCCTCTAAATATTCTATAAAAAGGATGTAAAATGTTCCTGCACACCCGCCGACTTCATTAAAACCTACACTTTTACAGAAGGGTCTTGTGTGAATGAAAAATTATCGCCTTGAGACAGTGTGTAAGAAAGTTTGGGCCTAGTTAAATATCCATGTACCCTGAAGCCTCACTGTCCGTGACTCAATTATTTAGGTGTACTTGCGCAAAGCACTATGTGTCTAAAATTCGAAGACGCTTAGTTTTGATTGACAGGGAATTTCACAGACAGCAGTGTAGATAGGTGGTTGTGTCCCCTCTTGTACAGCTAATGAGATATAATGCACGTCACTAGCTACAACCTCAATCACGCCGAAAGTGGTACAATATTGAGTTAAAAGACTTCAGTTTAAGGAATATCTAAGTCCATTTTAGTGTGTTTGACTTTTTCTTGGGCGTTTTGGGGTTGATGAGCAGGACAATATGATGATAACCATATGCATTTTCAGCATGATATATTGAACAATAAGTGTTGAAATAGTGCATTTCAAGGGCTTCAAGGATGCTGAACAACATGGGGGAAATTAAAGTATATAGAGATGCCGGCCAATCAATTAGAATCCATCCATCCATTTTCTGAGCCGCTTCTCCTTACTAGGGTCACGGACGAGCATCTATCATCAGGCAGGAGGCGGGATACACCCTGAACTAGTTGCCAGCCAATCGCAGGGCACACACACACACAAACAACCATTCGCACTCACATTCACACCGACGGGCAATTTAGAGACTTCAATTACCCTACCATGCATGTTTTTGGGATGTGGGAGGAAACCGGAGTGCCCGGAGAGAACCCACGCAGGCGGGGCCGGGGATTGAACCCGCTCCTCAGAACTGTGCGGCAGACGCTCTAACCAGTTATCTCCGTGCTAAAATTAGAATATTGTGGAAAACTATTTCAGTTCCTCAACTCAACTCATACATTCCATAGATTAACTAAACAGTGAAATATTTAATTCATTTATTTTTTTCTAATTTTGATGATTCTAGCTAATGAAAACCCCAAATACTAAATCAAAATTATTCTTAATGTAGAAATTAGGTAAGAATTGGCCTATTGAAAAACATTCTTACGTGTTTCATGAATTAGTATGAGTTTCACTTTTTGAATTGAACTACGAAAATACAACTTTTGTATGATACTAATTAATTATTGACAACTGTATAGATACGTTCTGTATATCAAAAGGTATTATTGTTATAAAAGGTTGTACGATTTGACATTTTTTATCTTCACTATCAATTACACATTAATTTTGCCAGTCAGATTGTAAAGTAAATACATTACATATCACCAGTGATTCCCAACAATAGTGTTTCAGCACATTGTGCCGTGGGAAATCATCCAATTTCACTAAATGTATTAACTACAAATGTATCTTTGTTCAGTTGTGCAGTGACCTATAGTGGCAGGCAGAACAAATTACTGAAATGCTCTTCCATTAGATGGCAGAAGGTACATAATTAAGCCATGTACCCACTTTTTGTGACATTTGTGTGTGTGGTGTTTGTATTTAAAAAGACGTGCATTGGCTCAATGAAGGTTAGGAAACACTGCTTAGATCCAGCAATACCTATAAAAGGCCACTGGGCGACAGTATCGCTATGTAAACTATTCTCACCATTACGCGACCTTCTTCAACGACTAAGTAGTTTTATTGCACTTTTGTTTCATTACAAATGGGGGATAACTTTCAGAGGGTGAGTAGTTTTACAGTTTCAGTTTCACGACACAGTGGTCAACTTTGAAGAGGTGAGTAGTTTTATAACATTTTAGTTTATACGGTGGTTAACGTATCATTGTACTGCACATGCAAGACATTTAAGGATATTAAATTGTCATCACTATGTAAATTGAACCTTAATTCACTACAATAGTGCATGAGGATTAGCGTTGCGGCCGAGCTGGCTAAATTTATAGCGAGGCAGGTTATGCTTTATACTTGTACGACTGCCAAGAATGTTAAAATGTTACTTTAAAATTGTCAGTACAGTTAATACAAGTTGAGCCTGAAACAAATTGACTTGACATATTTTGGGACATTCCCTTTGTCCCCGCCAGCGTGAAATGATTAACATACAGGCACCAATCATGTCACCCTGTTCCCAAGGCGATTGGGGGGGACGTGGTGACAAGATCGGAGCCTCGATTAACGCGGCGCAATTAAAACATGTGGAGGCACCAACCTGTTCATCACTTTAATGAGTTTAATTATTTTAGCGACAAACAAAATACGGTGTCTCTCTCTCTCTCTCTCTCCATCCATCCCTCCTTCTTCATCTCCTCTATCCGAACATTTCGCTGGCCTCTCCACAAACGACGAGGGCGGTAAAGAGCGTGGGGGGTCCGAACGAATTTTTAAAAAACGAAAAGAAAAAAAAGAAAACTTACATTAAAAGAGCACGGCGTACAACAGTGGAGTGGAATCAGGAGACGGTCGGACACAGGAGACGGTCAATGGAAGATTCTGTTTTCACCCCCTTTTACTACACACACACTCACTCTCACACACACAAACGAGCAACAAATCCTTGTAACATTCTGTTCACATTGAATCTCAATGGAAACAACAAGCGTTCCACCAAACGGCTCGAGGTCCGAGTCGATGTACAGTATCTTGGATGTGACAGTTTTCTGCCCTACTACTACTACTACACATTTTTAAAAATAATATACAAAAAAAAACAATACAATAAATAAGACAGTTAAGACAACTACGGGCAGGAGGGAAGTCAAGACGGGAGAAATGGAAGGAGAGAGAATAAGAAGTGATACTTTTTTGTTTTTTTTTTGTTTTTTTTTGCGCCCTCCGGTACCAGGGATCGGGAGAAAAAAAAAAAAAAGTAATACAGTATTTACAGACTGCGACACAGAATAAAACAGTCTTGTCGCTAGGACGCGCCATCTACTGGAGGAAGAAAAAAATAATTACAAGAACAAGAATAGAATAATGATTTTAAAAAAAATAAAAGCTAGTTGATATTTACAGATTAGCTGTGTTGTGATGGAGGAGGAACGAGGGGGGGAAGGATGAAAGTTCAAGATCTGCGACAGGAAGTTGAGGGCTGCTCCGGAGGAAGTAGCTCTTGGCCAAGATGATGATGATGGTGATGTTTTTGGACCCATCCATTTAGCCTCCTGAAACACTATCCAGCTTACATGACCAATCAAGACAGATTTTAAACGCCAAATATTTGTACAGAAACTCCCCACTCGCACATTAAAAAGGCAAGTTAAAGGAGGAAAAAGAAAGGCTGCTGCAGTGTGCTTCATTTGTCACAAAACTTTTAAAATCACCTCTCATCTAAAAACGACAATTAGCTGATGCTCTACTTGTTTAAAAAAACTAAATGGAGTTGGGTTTTTTAGGGTACAAAGTGACACTCTGGAGGAGCAGAGAGGGTTTTTGTACCATTTTTTTTTTTAGGAGCGGTGTGTGTGATTGTCATTCTCCAAAAGCAAAATGGCTGCTGCACATAAAATGAGCTACATAAAAACGAACATAAAAAAAGAGGGGATAAAATGTCCATAAAACAGAGAATGCATGTACAACCCCAAACATCCCACATTACCTGGACTTATAAAGTCAGCTTATATATATATGAAGCCTATCATGGGGGGAAACAGCAATGCATGACGTGTGTGCAAGTGTATATAGTCTTTCTAAGTGTTGAGAGGAAGAAGAGCAGAATGGGAAGATTAAAACAATAAAAGCATGGCAGGGTGGTGTTGGTAGGGGTGTGTATGATGGCGTTGGCTGCTCAGGTACTGTTGTTGACGGAGCCTGGCGCCGAGCCGGGCTGGGCGGTACTGTCTGACACACTGCCATCTGCAGAGCGACAAAGGTATTACATTTGTCAGTAAAATACACAAAAGTAAAAAAATACATGCATTTAATATTCCACATAAAGGCTTATGCACATAATAGCATTGCAAGACCAATAACAAATCAAATACAATATCTAAAAAATGTGTATCCTAAAACCCGAAAAAAAAACATTTAGCTGCGATGGGTTTCCTGCCATCCTACAAACTATTAAATTGTATTTTTTAGTTTGACAAGTCATTAAAATAATGTCCATAAATCCTTTGACTTTAAAATAAAGGAAAAAAAAGAAAAAAATGTTGATTTACAATTAGTAAATAAATGGAGAAAAAAAAATTCAGGATAATTTGTATTTTTTTTACTTTGAATATTCATTGAAATGTCTGCAAGTCCTTTAAATTAAAAATAAAATTTAGAAAAAAAATCTTTGTTTAAGGAAAGTTGTTTTACAATACAGAAATAAAAAACCCTCAAATTTACACTTGAGAAGCTGTTTTTCAAATTCAAATGAATTAGATAAAAACAATTTTTTTTAACAAATTTTACTTTTCATGCTATGCAAACAAATATTTTAAATTTAAAGACTTGCATTTGTTTGAATTAAAGTTTAGAAAAACTGAAAAATACCTGAAAAAGTAACAAACAAAATGACATTTTTATAATCAAAATGAAGTGGAGAAAAAAAAAATTCAGATGTTTGAAAGAAAAAGGGTGAAAAGAATGTAAATCCATTAAAAGATGAAAATTATTCCGGCTTAAAAAAAGCCTTGAGCCACATTTTGCCAGTTGTTGTCACTTGGTACTGTGCACATCTGCCTCACAGTTATGAGGACCCGTGTTTAAATCGGGCCTCATTTGTGGCGTTTGCATGTTCTCCCGTTGATGACTCTAAATTGCCCATAGGCGTGCATGCAAGGGTGAATGACTGTCTATATGTGCCCTATGATTGGCTGGCGACCAGTTCAGGGTGCACCCGGCCTCTTGCTCAGAGTCAGCTGAGATAGGCGCCAGCACGCCCGTGACCCTAGTGAGGATAAGCAGTACGGAAAATGTATGACAAAATTTACTGTGTATATGTTCAATAGGGCTAGTGAAAAAAATGACTACAAACAAAACAACGTTTGCAATGTTATGCATAAGGGTGTGTGAGTGTTTGTGTCTTCTACATACCATGTGAGCCAGGTGTTGTCTGTGCACGAGCGTGAGGAGGAATGAGTGTTGAATTCAACTGGGGCTGGATAGACAGCTCTAAGGAGACACAGCAGAAGGCAGATAGAAAAAAACCAATCAGGCTTCACTCCCCATCAATTTTTTCACATAACTGATGAGTGTGTACGGAAACAGACCGACGGGACTGAAGTTGAAGAGGAGAGGCAGTTCCCGCCCACTAGGCAGGCGGGTGTTGGGCTGGCGCAGCTCATCGAAGAAGGCATGTGCGCAGGCCTCTAGCGGAGACAGACGGGTGACTGGCGTGTATTCCAGCAGTCGAGAGCAGAGGGCGATGGCCTCCGCCGGCGTGCGGGGCTTAAACACCTGGTTGGGAGGCATCACAGTTAACTTTTTTTTTTTTTTTTTTTTACCTCCTAGATTTGTTTTATACTGCTGTTGGACAAAACTAGGGAAGAAAAAAAAACCAAAAAAAAAACCACCAGGAGCAAATTCCGTAAGAGGTAAATGACAAACCAAATTAATAAATAAATAGTTGCGAAAGCTACGGTCCAAATGAGGCTTTAAAAGAATATTTGTTTACAACACTAAAATAAAATAAATTAACAGATTCCAAATTCTAGCTTTTGTTTTTTCTAAATGAACAATAAAAAATTGGAAAAAAATAGAGCCTTTCAAAATAATTTGAAATTATTATTTTTAAATTAAAAATAAATTGGCAAAGTTTTTAAATTCAAGCTATTACTTTTTTAATGGGGAAAAATTGGGGGTGGGCCCTTTGGACCCCTAAGTCAAGATAAATAAGAGTCAAAATTTTTAAAGAATATATTTTTAATCGAAATATTAAAATGCACAACTGAGAAAAAAATAAGGCAAGAAAACAGGGCTTTTAAAATGTATTTCTCATGCACTTGTTCACAAAGAGGTGAACCTCGCCCCATCTTTGCTTGTGAATGACTGAGCAATTCAGGGAAGCCCCTTTTATACCCAATCATGGCACCCACCTGTTCCCAATTAGCCTGTTCACCTGTGGGATGACCAAACAGGTGTTTGATGAGCAACTTTCTCAGTCTTTTTTGCCACCTGTCCCATCTTTTTTGGAACGTGTTGCAGCCATAAAATTCTAAGTGAATGATTATTTGCTAAAAACAATCAAGTTCATCAGTTTGAACATTAAATTGTCTTTGTAGTGTATTCAATTAAATATAGGTTGAACATGATTTGCAAATCATTGTATTCTGTTTTTATTTATGTTTAACACAACATCCCAACTTCATTGGAATTGGGGTTGTAAAATAAACCCCCCTATCTGCAATCAAGTAAATATATTACTACATGTACAGTAATCAAGACGTTTGTAGGTGGTCCAAATTACAATGCCTCGTCTTGAAAACAGAAGTCTGTACTTTGTAGCAGGCAATCGTCATGTGGCATGAGATCAAACAGATTTGAAGAGAGATATTGATTTGACTCCTGTGAGTCATTCAAAATTAATTAATTACCTTTGTCCAAGGGTGAGCTTTAATCTGTGGGAATTTGAACTCTGTGTAGTTGGGGTTCATCTCTCTGATCTGTTCCCTTGTCGGAGTTCCAAGAACCTGACAAAAGATGTTTAAAACACTGGTTAGAATTATGAATTATTATCTTTGTAAAAGGCAGAATTTCCAATACCCGTTTTGTATTGAATCTCATCAGATTCAACTCCCTGATGTATGTACCTTGATTATCTCTACTAACTGGTCCACACCGCTGTCCCCCGGGAAAATGGGCTGGCCCAGTAGGAGCTCGGCCAGCACGCAGCCTGCCGACCAGATGTCGATGTTGGACGTGTAGTCGGTGGCGCCGAAGATGAGTTCTGGGGCGCGGTAGTACCGCGAGCAGATATACGACACGTTGGGCTCGCCCCGGACTAACTGCTTCGCGCTGCGGGTTCAAGCGACAGTGGACAGAAACAATTAGGGAAGGACAGTTGACCAGCATTTTTATTTATATTATAAACTTAACCCAATTAAACTTTAGGTACTATTGTACCTATTTTATGCCTTCAATGAGTACAACTTAACTGTCAATTCAAACATGATTCCATGTTACAATAAGTTTATCTTTATAAAGGCTATATTAAGTGTTATACCTTTTGTAAATCATTACCAGTAGTAAATGGTAACAGTTTTAAGAGTAAGTGCTGGCCCCCTTATTCGGTGAGTTCAAGCTACTACCACACTTTTAATCAATCCATTTGGTTAAACATAAGTGAGCAAACCAAGACATGTAAGAGAGTTGACGCACACGGCAATGGAAAGAATGTTGAAGACAAAAGAGTGTAACGTGTGCTGCTAACCTGCCGAAGTCACAGAGCTTGAGGATGGCTGTCTCTGGGTCCACCAAGAGGTTTTGGGGCTTGATATCTCTATGACACACACCCTGGGAATGGATATAAGCCAGGCTCCTGAATAGCTGGTACATGTACACCTGGTGGGATGGACAAAATGGTTCAATGCATAAAAAGTCCACTGAGATGATTTGTATTCATAGTCTTGCCGTTTTACTATAGTTTTAACTTGCACGTGACCTATACTAAGCTTGAGTCAACCAAGGCTGTGGCTTCCAAATGTGGGTGGTGGTGGCATTAATTGTGACTCACACTGTCTTATAGTTGTGCAACGGCTTTTCGACAGAATTATCAGACGTTAATCACAATGCCTTTTCTCACCAAAGACAGTAATGTATGCGTGGGCTATTCTTCATGTCATAGAGTCATCAAGCATAGGAATGGTGCGTGGTGTCGCATGCAGACCGCAGTGCAATAAAACCATTGTGTGAGATTCTAAAATTTAAATGAAAAAAACTAAATTGTACACATACATGCTTAACATTGGGAATAAATCTTAACATCATGGGGGAAAACTCAAAATTTGGAGATGCATTCTTTTAATCTGGTAGTAACTCACATTTTCCAGAAATGTGGGTTTGAATGTACAAAAAGTAAATGTGGTTTTTAAGAGATGGGGACTCAAAATTTGGAGATACATGATTTTCATTCGGAGAAAACCCACAACATGTGAAGGTATACACTTCTTTTGGGCGGGGGGTACACAAAATGCAGTGGTATGAATACATTCGCAGAACTTAAAGCGTTTCATTGGGGGAAAAAAAAGTAAAAATATGGCAATACATGGTTTTCATAAAGGGACAAAAAAAATATAATTGGAGGTACAGTACATGCTTTTCATATTAAAAATAATAATAATATTTGGAGATACAAGGTTTTCGTGAGTCAGGGGTTTCCAAAATGTGGAACTGCATGCTTTTCATTTGGGAAACGTCAAATTTGGCATATTTTTATTTGAGCAAAATACACCGTGTGTGGAAGTCCATGCTTTTCATTAGGCTTTACACGATCAGGATTTTTGGGGCCGATCAGAGAGTTTAAAAAAACAATAACCGATCACAAGATGGAGGAATGTGTCTATTTAAATAACCTGTTCATTTACTGTATATACTTGTGTACTTAATTGTTAAAAAAATTATATTTACAATAAATAATGTATCTTTGTTCCTCTATTTATGCCAGTGAGGCATAGTGACAGACAGAACAAATGAACGGTCTTCTATTAGATGGCAGGAAGTAAATACAGTAATTAACATATCCACTTTTTGTGACATTTTTGTTTGTTGTTGTGCAGTGAGATTTTTCAATTGTAAAATATGTTCTTTGGCTACATAAAGCCTGGAAATCACTGCTCTAGACAAGTCATGTATTCTAATCAGTCAGGTCAAACCAACATTAAATGACATAACTAATGGATGCTAACTTCCTGTAATTAAATTATTTTTAATTAAAATCCTTCACCCACACCAAAACTTGAGCGCATGATTCGACAGAACGGCGGCATGTTTACGTCCAACCGTTCATGCTACTACTAGCTTGCTAGGCTACATAATGTTTTATTGCCTGCTTGTGAGCCGTATCGTATTAAAAGTACGGGAACATCAACGAACGTCCTCTCCTGTCCTGAGCGCTGGTGACCACCAACACACGGTTTTCCCATTTTGTCCTTATAATACAGTCGAGCCGGTTCGCTCCACTCTTCTTGTCATCGCCACGGTAACAAGTTTATCCGCTCGCATTTGAGTTGACAAGATAAAGCCCAATGATCGTAAAAAACGGGATGCGGTGGTATCGGAATACAAGATTTTATTGCAGTAGTCTGACAGTGCAATCGTGAAAGACCAAATTTGTCTTGTAGTCTGATCCCGACATTACGTGTTGCCTGTCTACGACGTGTTGTCTGTCCCACACTGCCGACATGTATTATTTTTATTTTTATTTTTTTTAATCGATGTTAGCTGGGGTAGGCACCCCCACGACCCTAGTGAGGAGAAGCGGCTCAGAAAATGGATGGATGGATGGAACTTCATTGGCCGTCAGATATTAACAGTACTACGTCAAAAGACACGCGGCAAGGCTAAAAAACTAGCTTTTGGATTCAAATATACTGTGCACGCGGCGAGGGGGAGTAAATGTCTTTTGAGGAGCCAATCAATGACGTCATTCAATGGCTCGAGGAATTACGACAAAGCTGATTAGCATAAAATGCTAAATATCAGCTGATACCGATCAGCCCGATAAAAATTGGTGTAAAGTCTACTTTTCATAGGGGAAAACATCCCAGAAATGTAGTTTTTTTCCTTCCCCTGGGGGAAGCAATATTTTTAGATACTGTATGGTGTCTCCTTAGGCTAAAAATTTGGCAGTACAGTATGTTATTTTTTTTATTTGGCACAACTCATAAAATGTGGCGAGACATGCTTTTCATTGGGGATTAAAGGTCCTGTATTTTGGCAAACCAACTCTTTCTAGTATTTGGGATGTAATATTGTTTCAATGGTGCCTCAATAAACATCCATCCATCCATTTTCTGTACTCCTCCTCACTCGGGTCGCGGGCGTGCTGGAGCCTATCCCAGCTATCTTCGGGCGAGCCTCAATAAACGTGAAATATAAATTAAAATCATCCACGCATTCCTAAGTGCCAGACGTTTTCCTGCCGAGAGGCCTGGAATCAGGTCATTCAAATGTCTCAACCTTATCTCCGTCAAAGATCTCCACCTTCCCTTTCCGCTCCCGAGCCAGCGCTGTCAACATAAACGTGTGCGCTCATAAGTGGGTCTTCTATACGGAGACAACAAATCAGCGGAAAGGGGGCGGTCTTAGCCAAATACGGACAAAGCGGATACAAAACTGGGTCAAATAGAAGTAGCTGTCAGAGGAGTCTTTTCTGGACATTTGTATGACAAAACCAAAGTGTTTTTTGAAAAGAAATTGATACTTTTATAGTAAGTCCATTTTAGAGAGGCACTAAATAGCCAAAATATGGGACCTTTAAAATTATATGCGCTTTTCATTAGGGATAAAAACATGAAAAAAGATTCCTGCTTTTCGTAGCGGGAAAATTCACAAAACTTGGGAGATGCTGGTTGGTGCAGAGGGTAGGCATCTCAGCATGACAAATCACCATCATCATCATTCATTGCAAGCCTCACGATGCATCACAGCGTGATAAAAGACAAAAAGACTAAAATCGGAGCGACATTGCTTGAACAGGCAGAGAAAGTGAGTGAGGAGCTTAAGACATGCTGTGACGGAAATGTAACCCCGGAGGCAGAAGGATGAGTAAGACGTGTCTGAAAGCTTTGAGGAAACTGCAGGCTGAATGAAGCAGTGACGTGCCCCATGAGATAATCGGAATGTTCCCTCTCTGCTGCGACACACACAATAAAACACACCCTTTAAAAGCCTTTGAAAAGACTGGGAGCCAAGTGGCTTTCCCTCCTGCGGTGCTACTGTAATCCTTGAAGAGCCAAACAGGAAAACATCCGCTGGGTCATTTACCTTAAGCAAACAACCTTTACTTTCAGTCTATTCCAGATTGAATTTTGTGTCATTCCACTAGATATTTTGTAAGGATCTCTGTTTAAACTGGCAAGTGGAAGCAAGAATGTGATGAGAATGTGGTGTTTACCTTTACATAAATGATGGGGATGGTTGTTTTGGCCTTATTGAAGTGCCGAGCCACCCTGTACACCGTCTCAGGGACGAAGTCAAGCACCAGATTCAGGTAGACTTCATCTTTCTGCACAAAACAGAGAGAGGGAAACATGGGAGTCGTATACAACTATATAGATGAGATCACTCTTCATACTCATGTCTATAACTACGCAGGTACAACGTTGCAGATGTAACGGTCAATCAAAAACACCATGTGGTGTCACATTTGCCCTTAAAAAAAAAAAATGCTTTCCCAGCGGTTATGAGGCGAAATTCAGCCGTCCGCTGCCAAGCCATACCAAAACATCATACACAATATTGTGTTTTACAATAAAACTTAACTATACTCATAATTTAATATTTAAAAGGCAAAGTGTGGAGAATCCAGAAAACACAAATGCCGCCAATGAATGTTCCCTCCTTTTGTACAGTGGGTTTAGACACCCTTAAACGTTTTACTCGTTGTTATATTGCAGCCATTTGCTAAAATCATTTAAGTTCATTTTTTTCCTCAATGTACACACAGCACCCCATATTGACAGAAAAAAACTGAATTGTTGAAATTTTTGCAGATTTATTAAAAGAAAAACTGAAATATCACACAGCCGTAAGTATTCAGACCCTTCGCTGTGACACTCATCTTGAACTCGGGTGCTGTCCATTTCTTCTGTTCATCCTTGAGATGGTTCTACACCTTCATTGAAGTCCAGCTGTGGTTGATTATACTGATTGGACATGATTAGGAAAGCCACACACCTGTCTATATAAGACCTTACAGCTCACAGTGCATGTCAGAGCAAATAAGAATCATGAGGTCAAAGGAACTGCCTGAAGAGACAGAATTGTGGCAAGGCACAGATCTGGCCATGGTAACAAAAATATTTCTGCTGCCCTTCAGGTTCCTCTGAGCATAGTGGCCGCCATAATCCTTAAATGGAAGACTTTTGGGATGACCAGAACCCTTCCTAGAGCTGGCTGTCCGGCCAAACTGAGCAATCGGTGGAGGTTTGGCGAGAAAGGTAAAGAAGAACCCAAAGATCACTGTGGCTGAGCTCCAGAGATGCAGTCGGGAGATGGGAGAAAGTTCTAGAAAGTCAACCATCACTGCAGCCCTCCACCAGTCGGGGCTTTATGGCCGACAGAAGCCTCTCCTCATTGCAAGACACATGAAAGCCCGCATGGAGTTTGCTATAAAAAAAAAAAAAAAAAAAAAAAAAAACACATCTGGGGCCGGTTGTTCAAAACTTGGTTATTTTTTTTAACCACTGATTAAGTAGACTTAACCGACCGTTAAGTTTAACGGCACAGTTATCTTGTTGTCCAAAACTCGGTTAACTTTAACCGGCTGTTAACTTGATATTAAAGTTGACACACCTCAGGGCCACCGCTAACATTTTAACAGTGTGGTTAACTCTCAAGATGGCATTCGCGGCTAACGATTTCGCTTCAAACTTGGTGTGTATCATCTCAAGACACGGGACATTGAAAGTTGGGAAAATAACATATATTTCATATATTTATTCAATAAATAAGACATGACTGTGATCTATTTGGACATTTGTAACGATCTTACATAATGAAGTCAAAAACAAATATTGGAAATAGATAAACATTGCATCTGTATGAAGCACCCATAAAATGTCCATATTTTCCTTGTCCACGGTAACGTGAATAACAGTCTAAAATTTGATTCAATTAGATATAATAATATAGGTTAAAATAGATCCAACAAGCCAAAAGAATTAGCTTATGGGTTTATTAAGAATAGTTGATTCTGTCCCACAATGAAGTCAGTTTTTCACTAAGAGATATTGACAATCATATTACATCCATGTGAATCACCCACAAAATATCTGCTGTGAAGTTTTTACTGATTTTCTCTGTCCACTGGATCTTTGAATACCATTTAAAGTTCGTTCAAAGAGACATGGCAATGATGATGCATTTTATATAAATATACGCAAGTCATTAGTGTTTATATTATTATATTTCAAATTATACATAAATTTAAAAAAAACAATAGAAAGTACAATGAAACCTAAACTGGCATTCAGTATAAAAAAAGAGATGAATTCATTTTGTTTTTGTTTGTTTTTCAAACCATCCTTATCAAAATTAAACATGGGGTATGATAATTATTGCTTGATATGAAACATAAAATCAATGAATCCTCTATAAAATCTCTAGTAATTGTAGGTGATGCCCCTTCTCTGTATTCAATCTTTAAAAAAAAGAAAGCTGTACGTGTTTGGAACATGAATATTAATAATAAATTCAGTGATTTTCATTTCAATATGATACCTATTATCACGATAGACACCCCTTAGTTGTTCCTGAAGACTATATTAGACTATAATACAGTGTACAAAACCATAAGTTTATGGTTGTTTAATCTTACAGGAAAGTTCACCAAGATTTGTGCGAAATGGCCAAGTCTGCTCACGACAGTTTTTTCGCTAAACCGGAAGTCAACAAAATGAGCAATTGTGGGATATATTGGCGCTGACCAGTGACGTCAACCACACGGTTAACTTGGACGGTGCCGTTAACCCAGTGATTCCCAACCTTTATTGAGCCAAGGCACATATTTTACATTTGAAAAATCTCACGGCACATCAACAAACAAAAATGTCACAAAAAGTGGGTACACAAGTCAATTATACACGTTCTGACATCTAATAGAAGAGCATTTATTTGTTCTGTCTGTCTTGATATGCCGCTGGCATAGATAGATGAACAAAGACATTATTTGTTGTAAATAAATTATATTTTGACCAATTAAGTGAAATGTTATCATTTCCCACGGCACACAAGAAGAGCTCTGGTTGGAAATCACTGCGTTATCCAACGACATGACTAACCATGTTTTGAAAAACCCATTTAACGGTCGGTAAGCTAACGGCGGGTTAAGAATTTATCCGGTGTTTAGGGGTTAACCAGTGGTTAAAATAACCAAGTTTTGAACAACCGGGCCCTGAAGGACTATAAGATGGCGAGAGATAAGATTCTCTAGTCTGACGATACCAAGACAGAACTTTCTGGCCTGAATTCTAAGCGGTATATGTGGAGAAAACTAGGCACTGCTCATCACCGATTCAAAACAGTCCCAACAGTGAAGCATGCTGGTGGCAGCATCATGCTGTGGGGGTGTTTTTCAGCTGCAGGGACAGGACGACTGGTTGCAATCGAAGGAAAGAGGAATGCAGCCAAGTAAAGGGATATGCTGGACAAAAACCTTCTCCAGAGTGCTCAGGACCTCAGACTGGGCCGAAGGTTCACCTTCCAACAAGACCCTAAGCACACAGCTAAAATAATGAAGGAGTGACTTCAGAACAACGCCGTGACTGTTTTTGAATGGCCCAGCCAGAGCCCTGACTTAAACCCAATTGAGCCTCTGTGGAGAGACCTGAAAATGGCTGTCCACCAACGTTCACCATCCAACCTGACAGAAGTGGAGAGGATCTGCAAGGAGGAATGGCAGAGGATCTCCAAATACAGGTGGGAAAAATGTGTTGCATCATTCCCAAAAAGACTCATGGGCGTATTAGCTCAAAAGGGTGCTTCTACTAAGTACTGAGCAAAGGGTCTGAATACTTATGGCTGTGTGATATTTCAGTTTTTCTTTTTTAATGAAGCTGCAAAAATTTCAACAATTCCATTTTTTCTGTCAATATGGGGTGCTAAGTGTACATTAATGAGGGAAAAAATGAACTTAAATGATTTTAGCAAATGGCTGCAATATAACAAAGAGTGAAAAAAGTAAACGGTTGGTTGCACTGATGGTTTTTAGCATTTATTTTAGTTTTAACAACTTAAATCAAAACAAATTTAAAATTAAATTTAACTTATTGTGCTGAAGTTTAGGGAACCACATATAGAAGTAAGGATGTCCCGATCCCATTTTTCACTTCCGACGCGATATTGCAGCTTTGAATTTTGGCCGATAACGATATCGGTCTGGTACAATATCAGCAATAATCATACACACTTATTTTGTACTATGGGATGTTAGAAAATGATTGATCAAGTAATATTACTCAAACAAAGTACAATGATCAGCAACAGTAGGTATGAGAAAAACTGACATCAACCAATGGGCTACATGAAGTAACTAAGAATAATGTACTACAATTGAATAAAATAAATACAATTAACATAAGAAAATCCTGAAAAATAACTACAATAAAACCAATAACAAAAAATATACTTAAATTGCTACATAACCATGCTTAGATTAAACATAAGCATATTCTACATTTGACTAGATTACATAAAAAAAATAAAATAAATAGAAAACCATGAAGAATAACTTCAATAAATAAATACAAATTATAATTTCAATGTGGAAAATCATTCAAAATAAAAGTTCAATTCAGTTATTCTTATACTGTCAGTATATGGGGGGCCGGCATTTGCTTTCTCTACATGCGGCAATAAAAAATTTTAACTTCTTGATGCCACTGGGTTTAGTTTTACTGACAATGTCGTGGTGGATAGGAATCATGCTAAGGCTCGAGGTGCTTAGCTGGCTGTTCCTGCTATGCACAGCTTGACATCTGAGGGGCAGTGTGATGCAGGCAATGAGATACACGTAATGACAAAGAAAGTAGATGCCACAATCTAAAATTGTTAATATTACTCATTTTTCAGAGTTTGAAGAATGGATCCCAGAGTTATTTTATATTGTCTGTTTGTATGTGATTACACAGTGTTTGTGTACCAATATTCATTATTTAGAGAGATATGTGCCGCGAATTCAATGCATATTTTCGTAAACTTGTCAATGGAGTTTTTCATTCATCGTGTGTTAGATTTGAGCTAGCAATTTTTGTGAACGAAAATGAACAGACAAACCAAGTTTGTGATGTATTTGAACATTGAATAGGTGTAATTATTTTGTTATGTGACTTTAGTCTTAGAGTGAACTTCAACTGGAGTGTCAAACAACTTTAAGCAAGCAACATGCACTCTTTATTCATTTCTACTATGTTAGCACTTTAGCATTCTGTTGTGTTCACGTGGGCTCTGCATGCCATCAGGGCACTGATGCTGGAGTGCTGGAGCGGAGCATGGAATGGACTGCTTGTATAAGAGTGGTAAAATCGGAAATTGTACATCCAGTCCGACGTAATTCGTTACTCGTTTTTTTTGCTGACATCGGACCGATTTCGATTGGATCGGGACAACCTTATATAAAAGCACTCTTCAGATGATATGCACCATGCAAAAATGACCCATTAGAATAGTGCACAATGTGGGGTACTACAAACACACCAGTGAATTGTTTTTTTTGTTTGTTTTTTTAAATCAAGGGCATTGAAATTCAAAGGTCTGGTTGGCAGTGCTGGGAAAGATCACTTTCTACACAAACTAGTTCAAAGTTCAGTTCACCGTCCCAAAAATGAACTAGTTCATAGTTCAAATTTTTTAAACAAATTCACCGTTCTAAAAATTAACTAGTTCATTGTTCTTTTAGTTTTTTCTCAATATGTTGCTGACGGGCTATTCCCCTTAACTCACTGCCATTGACGGCTATAACAGACAAATATCCATGTTACCTGGGATGGCTGGCAGTGAATGAGTTTGAAAATACTGGCTTTTCATTTTCCCATTGTTGCCACCCATTCATTCCACACTAGTAGCCAGCTGCAGTTTTCACCCTACAATCTCAAAAACATGTTGCTTGAATGGTCTTTTTAAAATGAGGAATTAAAACAACAGCAATTTTGTCCTGAATATGCAAACAAAAACATGAAACACAGTTTGACAGGAACGATGGTGAAAGGACTTTGATAATTTTGCATTCTTCGCAGCTCTGGCTGACTATATTAACAAACATTTTTATCTATTCTTCTATTACAAAACAAAATCCATATCATGACAGTGTACAGTGTTTTAACTAAAGCATTCTGAGACAAATAACTTTCCTAGTAATCAATTTTTACAATTATGTTCTCATTCACTCTCATTTATGCAGCGTCCCTAAACACACCTCACGGTCTCACGCAGCTGCGATGTGCCTGCCATGAATACCGGCCGTGGTCGCACTGAATCATATGAAGTCACGTAAATAGAGTTTTCGGACAGGTTTGTCCTATAAGTCCCTAACAAAACTTGGCACTCTTGAATGAAAATGAACTTTCGTTCGAAAATCGTGCTTTGATGCCAGAATGAGCGCATTCTCAATTACGTTCATCAGGCAGAAATTAGTTCATGAACTTTCGTTATATTGAACTCATTCAGGTAAAACACTTCTGGTAGACTGTAAAAGAGCACAAATTTTGTATAAAGCAAGCCACAACTCCCCTCCAGGAAAAAAAAAATAAATCAAAAAATGTTTGAGGCTAGAGAGAGTGGGTACAACCTAAGAGGGCGAGGGAATTTTAAACAACCAAGTGTGCGTAGCACACTTAAAAGTAGGTGCATAACAGTCCATGGAGTGAAAATGTGGAATAATCTATAGATAAATTAAGTTGTGTTAAGTTGTAAAAAATTAAGGTGTGTGTAATAATGTCAAATGGCACAGGGCAAAAGTATTGAACACGCCAACTGATATTTAATACTTTGTACAAAAGCCTTTGTTTGCAATGACAGCTTCAAGACGCCTCCTGTGTGGAGAAACTAGTCGCATGCATTGATCTGGCATGATTTTGGCTCATTCCTTCACACAAACAGTCTTCAAATCTTGAAGGTTCTGTGGGCTTCTTTTATGCATATGGACCTTGAGTTTCAGTTCTTTCCATAGATTTTCAATTGGATTCAAGTCAGATGATGAGCTGGGCCATTCTTGCAGCTTTATTTTCTTTCTTTGAAATCAATTGAGAGTATTGTTTTGGATCATTATCCTGCTGAAATGTCACCCTCATTAATTTTCCTCATCCTCATAGATGGCAGCAGATTTTTGTCAAGAATGTCTTGGTACATTTGCCCATTCCTCCTTCCTTCAATAATGTGAAGTTTACCAGTACCATTTCCTGAAAAGCAGCCCCACCCCATCATGTTCCCACCTCCGAACTTCACTGTTGGTATGGTGTTTTTAGGGTGATGTGCAGTGCCATTTCTCCTCCAAACGTGGTGTGCATTATGGCATCCAAAGAGTTCAATTTTGCTCAAATCAGACCAGACTATATTTTCCCGGTATTTAACTGGCTTGTCCAAATGTTGTTCAGCAAACTTTAAACAAGCTTTGACATGCTTTTTTTTCTGCAATGGGGTCTTGCGTGGTGTGGGTGCATACAGGCCATGGCGGCGGAGTGCATTATGCACCGTTTTCCTTGTAACAACAGAACCTGCTAATTGGAGGTCTTTTTGAAGCTCTCCACAGGTGGTCCTTGGCACTTGGACAACTCTTCTGATTATTATTTGCACTCCTCTGTCAGAAATCTTGCGAGGAGCACCTGATCGAGGCGAATTTATGGTGGCATGATTGGCTTTCCACTTTCATATTATGGCCCCAACCGTGCTCACTGGAACATTCAGAAGCTTAAATATGCGCCTGTAACCAATGCCATCGTTATGTTTTGCAAAAATTAGTTTGCGACGGTCTTGAGACAGCTCTCTGCTCTTACCCATCATGAGATGCGTCTTGACTCACACCTTGGCAATGAGACCTTTTTTGTAGGCCATCAATTAGGACCGAACCAGCTGATATTCATTTGCACTGACAAGGGGCTGGGTTGCTGTATGATTATTAACAGATTGTCGGTGTTGTCTTGGCTTTGCATGCCATTTTGCACCTCCCTATACGATTCATCAGACATACATTATGTGTATATATGTGCACGTATATGCATATGTGTGTACGAATGTCTCAATTATTGCTCAATTTGAAGCCTGATTTCACATTTTTTTATTTTTTTTTATGCATTAAAATTTGGCAGGCTTGTTAAGAAGACTTCTGTGACATCAAAATTACTTTCCTGAGCCTTTAAATATAAATGCAAACAGGACACAATAGGCTAAAAGCAAAACCTAAATATGAAGTAGTTAACTCTTTACACTAATTTGCCAATTAATAATTTATAACAGTCACTATCTGGAGGATCGCGGTGCAGGATTGGACCTAGACCCAGAAGCAGTCCCATATGGACCTACACAATAGCCCAAAAAAGAAAGGTTATGATTCAAGACATACAGGCAGGGTTCAACTTTAACACTGGCCCCGGGCCACTACACAACTGTGTCACGCCACCAAAATTTCTAAATCAGCAAATGTTTTCACCTGCCGAAAATGTCTGAAAACTGCATCTTCAGTGTCGATCTGATTATTATTTTTTTTAATCACCAAAACATCCCGTCCAAGGCAGGATGTTGTGATGACGCAAGGAGAAACGGCGACCAGTACCACCTGACTGGCTGAATGAGCACGCATTCAGGTTATCCTCAAGACGATAGCCAAACCGAAGCTAACGCCGCTAGCCTCATTCAGCAGCTCGTACTTTGCAGCCTGTAGAAAGATATTTTGCAATCCCCGAGCGTGCTTTCAGCTGTTTACTTACACCCCAGTTGTAGTGTACTTTAAAACTCAGCACACAGCAAAAATAGTTACCCTAATTTTGTATTTAAATACAAGACATCGTTTTAGAAATCGCCAGCTTAATGCTGCAAAGGAAAACCGTATTAACGGGCTAGCTAATATTAGCATTTGGTCACGGGAGGGATTACTTTCAAATAAAAACGTGTAAAATATTAACACACAAACGCCGTAGTAACACTTAGGTAATACAACAATACTCATGGGCATATATTCTTCCTAATCTGTGAAATTCATTAACATATCGCGACTTTCTTCTACTCTTTTTTTATCTTACATTAAACGAGTAGCTCCATGCATGCATAGCACCACACTGCCCTTATGATGCACACAGCAGGAATTGCAGAAACAGTCATTGACTGTAAAAAAAAAAAAAAGTTTTTTCTGACTGACATGATAGTCTAAACTTTTCCCGTTTTAGGTCAATTAGGATTACCCAAATTATTTATTTGCCAAATGCTATAATAATGAGAGGATTATTTTAGACACCTATAATAGGCAAATGCAATACAAATCTAGGCTAAAAGCATTGGCACGTTTGTATCCATGAATGTATTTTTTTTTATTCCCTTATTTTAATATATTATTTTACTTTTGACTAATTTATTTTGTGGTTGTTCTTTTAAGTTATATTTAAGGTTGAGTTTTGCTAGTTTAATGAATAAAGTTTTGAAATACAACCCCAATTCCAATGAAGTTGGGATGTTGTTTTAAACAAATAAAAATAGAATACAATGATTTGCAAATCATGTTCAACCTACATTTAATTGAATACACTACAAAGACAAGATATTTAATGTTCAAACTGCTAAACTTGATCGTTTTTAGCAAATAATCATTAACTAAGAATTTTATGGCTGCAACACGTTCCAAAAAAGATGGGACAAGTGGCAAAAAAGACAGAAAGTTGAGGAATGCTCATCAAACACCTGTTTGGTCATCCCACAGGTGAACAGGTTAATTGGGAACAGGTCGGTGCCATGATTGGGTATAAAAAGAGCTTCCCTGAATTGCTCAGTCATTCACAAGCAAAGATGGGGCGAGGTTCACCTCTTTGTGAACAAGTGTGTGAGAAAATAGTCGAACACTTTAAGGACAATGTTCCACAACTTACAATTGCAAGGAATTTAGGGATTTCATCATCTACGGTCCATATCATCATCAAAAGGTTCAGAGAATCTGGAGAAATCACTGCATGTAAGCGGCAAGGCCGAAAACCAACATTGAATGCCCGTGACCTTCGATCCCTCAGGCGGCACTGCATCAATAACCGACATCAATGTGTAAAGGATATCACCACATGGGCTCAGGAACACTTCAGAAAACCAATGTCAGTAAATACAGTTCGGCACTACATCCATAAGTGCAACTTGAAACTCTACTATGCAAAGCAAAAGCCATTTATCAACAACACCCAGAAGCGCCGTCGGCTTCTCTGGGCCCGAGCTCATCTAAGATGGACTGATGCAAAGTGGAAAAGTGTTCTGTGGTCCGACGAGTCCACATTTTAAATTGTTTTGGGAAATTGTGGACGTCTTGTCCTCCGGGCCAAAGAGGAAAAGAACCATCCGGACTGTTATGGACGCAAAGTTCAAAAGCCAGCATTTGTGATGGTATGGGGCCGTGTTAGTGCCAATGGCATGGGTAACTTACACATCAGTGAAGGCACCATTAATGCTGAAAGGTACATACAGGTTTTGGAGCAACAAATGCTGCCATCCGAGCAATGTCTTTTTCATGGACACCCCTGCTTATTTCAGCAAGACAATGCCAAACCATATTCTGCACATGTTACAACAGCGTGGCTTCGTAGTAAAAGAGTGCGGGTACTAGACTGGCCTCCCTGCAGTCCAGACCTGTCTCGCATTGAAAATGTGTGGCGCATTATGAAGCATAAAATACGGAGACCCCGGACTGTTGAACAGCTGAAGCTGTACATCAAGGAAAAATGGGAACGAATTCCACCTACAAAGCTTCAACAAATTGAATGTTGTTAAAAGAAAAGGTTATGTAACACAGTGGTAAACATGTCTCTGTCCCAGCTTTTTTGGAACATGTTTCAGCCATAAAATTCTAAGTTAATGATTATTTGTAAAAACAATGAAGTTTATCAGTTTGAACATTCAATATCTTGTCTTTGTAGTGTATTCAAGTAAATATAGGTCGAACATGATTTGAAAATCATTGTATTCTGTTTTTATGTTTAACACAACGTCCCAACTTCATTGGAATTGGGGTTGTAAATGAATAATCATGTTTATTCATCATAATTTCAATATCAATAAATAATTATTAATTTTTCCAAAATCACCCAGCCCTAGTGTTGTGTCCCCACCCCCCTTCACACTCCGCAGGCACGCAACAGCTCAGAAGCAAACCCAAACAAATATGTCAGATCATATAGCCAGTAGAACTCATCATAAATAAATTTAACAATTTACATCTATACAATCGTACCGTCAGTGATCATCAGATCTTACTCTTGGATTATCGGTACTGGAATCGGCAGCATAAAACCCAGATCGGAGCACCCCTAATTATACATCATGTCCACAACATCAAGACAAGATAAAGCATTGTTGGAATGTCAGTGCTAAGTGAATATTTAAATAATTTTATAATTGAACTATTCTTTTCAGCATTATTATTAATTTGTGCAATTGCAATGCCTTGATTTTAATGAGGTTAGTACAGAGTCATTGTCAAGAATACAATTATACTAATAATTTCTTAAAGGGGCTTAAATAATACAGTATAAAAACACTAAATATGAAATAATCACTAAAAATTAACATTATATGATGACTATACAGGGCCAGTACAAGTTCTGACAGGGCCACCATGAGCCACGTTGTGGTGGCCCTGGGCACTACAATTTTAAGTGGTGCAGCATTACAGGCTTTACGGTAGTGATGAACCGTACCGACCAATCACGTGAATTCAGCCACCCCCTTCAGTTAGTCAAATTAGATTGCAGGCGGTAATCACTGACTGCACGCAGGTAGCCCAAAGACGAGGAGAAACGTAGCAAGGGAGAGAGAAAGCGAATCAGTGTGGAGTTATCCATCCATTTTCTACACCCCTTATCCTGACTAGGATCGTAGGTATGCCAGAGCCTATCCCAGGTAACTGCGGGCAGAAGGCAGGGTACCCCCTGAACTGGTTGCTAGCCAATTGCAGGGCACAGACAAACAAACAACCATTTGCACTCACATTCATACCGATGGACAATTTAGAGTCTGTACTTAACCTTCCATGCATGTTTTTGGGATGTGGGAGAAAACCGCAGTACCCGGAGAAAACCCACACAGGCCAGGCGAGAACATGCAAACTCCACACAGGCGAGACCGGATTTGGACCCGGTTCCTCAGAACTGTAAGGCAGATGTGCTAACCAGTCCTCCACCGTGACGCCGGAAGTTGAGTTAAAGACAGAAGTGCCATTATGAAACAAAAAGGTTTTGAATTTGGTTTTGGATTTAACTAAGGTATTGATTACAAGCAGGCTACTTAAACATATATATCACAATAAATAGACACTAACTGAACTTCCGGACCTTTGCTTCAAGAAATGTTCTCAATCTGGACCTTTTAAAAGTTTAGTTCAGTTAACTTATATGTAGAGGTGCAACAATTAATTGACATCTAATCGATTATCAAATTAATCAACAGCTATTTAGATAATAGATTAATTGTTTGGAGACATTGCTTAACTTAAAATTGCCCAAATCCTCGGCATTACAGCCTCTCAGTGGTAAATATTCTCTGATTTCTGTCGTCCACACTGATTTTCATTGCGTTTAATCAAAACAAGACATTTGCAAACATCTGCTTTTACTTTGGAAAACAATTAATATTTTTCCCTATTTTTTGACATGCTATGTCCAGTTTTTGAATAAATAATGGTTTGATTTAAAAATGCTTTATTTTATCTGATTCATCGATTAATCAAAAACATAATCGACAGATTAATCGATTAGCTACAGCCCTACTTGTATGACTGCTATCTCAAAATGTTACTGTGAACACAGCCTCAAGAAAAAGTTCAAACGATAGCATATACACACCTTTTCACCACTGGAGTAGAAGAAGTAACGTAGCCTCACAATGTTGCAGTGATCCAACTTGCGCATAATTTGCAGCTCTCTATTCTATAAACCGAAAAGAAGGGAAATATGTTCACAAGGCCGAATTTCAAAGACACATGCACTTAAGAGTGAGTTTTTTGGACCAAGAGTCACACATCAATACAAAATGGAATCCCTACCTTAAACCGTTTGTCTTGAAGCACTTTCTTGATGGCCACCATCTCTTGGCTGTCGATGAGCCTCGCCTGGTAGACCACACCAAAGGAGCCATTTCCTATGACCTTGATGTCCGTGTAGGACACTTCCTGCGGGCGGTCGGGGCCTTGGCCCGGTGTGGCCACCACGGTAGTCACTTTGCCACTGTCGCCTGTAAAATAAGGGCGCATTAAAAACATCAGTGTGGTAAAAACCTGAATATCCCAAACAGTGTTCAAATAGACCGATATGTTTTTTTCAGGGCCGATACAAATTCCAAATATTAGTAGTCAAGGAGGCCATTAACCAATATTTGGAGCCAATATTCATTTGCTGTAAAAAGGGACCATAATGTAATAATAACTACAGCTGGGAGCAACTATTAAGGGCCCTCGCACCCCTAGCTGGGTTGGAGTACTGGCATGTTGGGATGGCACATTGGGGTACAGGCACACTGCAGCTCCATTGAATACAAACGCACAACACTCTTCAGATTTATATTCGCATAAAATGTAGAAAACTGTGTATCATTTTTCTTCGACATCACAATGATGTGCTACTTTGTGTTGGTGTGTCACAAAAATGCACCAAAAAAAAACAACAACAAAAAACTTCGTGATTATAAGGTCATAAAACGTGAGCAGTTGAAAGGGTATGAATACGAAGGGACTGTATATACAGCACTATCTTCAAGAAGTTTTGATGTGTGTTGCACATTCGCCAGTATGTGGCCCTTTTACTACGAATAAATAATTGTTTGTAGATGTCTTCCGGCCGGGACTCTAAGCAAGTGTGTGACATTTTTAAAAGATTTGGGGATTTGTAGTGAAGTGAATACAGCTTTTGTTGTCACGGCAAAACATCAACTTTGTTGTGTCACCATTGCAACAGCGTTTCAAAAAATAAAAAGCTTGTAATAACTGTGCGTGCAAAG
Source organism: Phyllopteryx taeniolatus (assembly GCF_024500385.1). Lineage (NCBI taxonomy): Eukaryota > Metazoa > Chordata > Actinopteri > Syngnathiformes > Syngnathidae > Phyllopteryx > Phyllopteryx taeniolatus. The sequence goes on from NC_084507.1 coordinate 15,895,962, forward strand.
GTTGGTTCGAATCAGGGTATGTTTAGACCCTCAAAAATGCAATCGTTCATGGATAATAATAATAATAATAATAATAATGAAAAAGAATAATTCCTACGATTATAAGAGGACCCTTGCAGCGGTCGCTGCTCAGGCCCTAATAATAGTAATAATAATCTTTGAATTTTTAAACAAAGATGTCTGTCGTCTAACAAAAACTACAGAGAGCTCCCAGGCTCAACAGCATGTCTTGTAAAGTTAAATGAAAACTCCCTGAAGTATTCTACAGTAAATAAAGTTTGCCAAAATTTCAATAACTGAAACATTAATATTTCACTTATCTTTGTTTTAAGTTAAAAACAAAGTGGGTCAGCAGCATCTCTTATTAAGTTATATATATATATATATATATCTCAATCAATACTTCTCTGTAGTTTACCCAGTTTTAAATTGATCTCATAAACTGTCAGATTTAGACAAAAAAAAAAAAGCTGATGCCGATATGCGTCAAAATGCCAAATATTGGCACCGATAATCTGTCTATCCCTACTCAAATCCCTGTATTGAAAATGTGTCTATTCAGATATGATGCAGCAATTAATGCCTTGTTTGTATAGTTACACATGGATCCCAACCGAACCCAAAGCCTGGACTTGACCATCTTGCTTTAAAACTGTTCTCACTTATTTCATCGATAAACCCTTAAATAGACACGCAATGTATTTATAGTGCAACCTTGAAATTCAAATTATCATGATGGAATTAAACCATTTCCTGGCCTCACAAAACTAATAACAAAAACAGCCGTTATTGCACTCAGTTAAGACACCGTGTTTTATTGTTTTTTAATATAACAGTGATTAACTTACTTTTAGCACCACCGTCAACTAGTGGTTAGCAGATCTGCCTTATAGTTCTTAGGTGTGGGAGTTGGAGTCTCAGCTCCTTCTTGTGTGGAATTTGCTTGTTCCTGTGTGGGTAGAATTTCTACAGGTACTCCAGCTACGTCCCACTTTCCAAAAACAAGACTCTAAATTGCCCATAGGTGTGAATTATTTTTTGTCTATATGTGCGCTGGACGACAGGAAAACTCCACATGGGACGGCTGGCGCTGAGATTCGAACTCAGAACCTCAGAACTGTGAGGAAGATGTACTTAACCACTAGTTCACCATACTGCCATAAAACTTGTTTGGAAATCCAAATGAACTGGAGACATTCTCACTTTACAGGTTCCACTTTACAATGTTCGGCCGCTATATCACATTTCTTTAAGCGATAGAAGTATACCCATTGTAATGCTCTTGCATGTGGGAAAGGAGAGGCACAGCCGCCAATGCGCTTTTCAGTTATTTTACTGAACACTGGGAGAACAGTAACACACAGTGTAAGCCCTCGTGGAGAATATGCTCCCGACACAGCTCTTGTCCAGACACCCATGCACAGGTGTCCCGCTAGGACACGTTTTGCTCTCTCTGTAGCACAGATTTTCACCTACTGTCCACCCGCAATGGATCATATCCCCCAAAATAATTGGGGGATCACTCCATTGTAAAATGCCGATAATGTCCAGCTCAGAAACAGTTCAAATCACCTCGTGTCCCTGTTCCACTAAGTGACACACGCGTTACATGCGGTCCACAGGTTTACTTGGCATAATTCAGGATCAACTTATGCATAACGATGTATAACCCCAATTCCAATGAAGTTGGGACGTGGTGTTAAACACAAATAAAAACAGAATACAATGATTTGCAAATCATTTTCGACCTATATTTAATTGAATACACTACAAAGACAAGATATTTAATGTTCAAACTGATAAACTTTGTTTTTCGCAAATAATCATTAACTTGGAATTTTATGGCTGCAACACGTTCCAAAATAGCTGGGACAGGGTCATGTTTACCACTGTGTTACAACACCTTTTTCTTTTAACAACATTCAATAAACGTTTGGGAACTGAGGACACTAATTGTTGAAGCTTTGTAGGTGGAATTCTTTCCCATTCTTGCTTGATGTACAGCTTCAGCTGTTCAACAGTCCGGGGTCTGCGTTGTCGTATTTTACGCTTCATAATGCGCCACACATTTTCAATGGGAGACAGGTCTGGACTGCAGGCAGGCCAGTCAAGTACCTGCACTCTTTTACTACGAAGCCACGCTGTTGTAACACGTGAAGAATGTGGTTTGGCATTGTCTTGCTGAAATAGGCAGGGGCTTGGATGGCAGCATAGGTTTCTCCAAAACCTGTATGTACCTTTCAGCATTAATGGTGCCTTCACAGATGTGTATGTTACCCATGCCATTGGCAATAGCACAGCCCCATACCATCACAGATGCTGGCTTTTGAACTTTACATCCGTAATAGTCCGGATGGCTCTTTTCCTCTTTGGCCCGGAGGACACAACGTCCCCAATTTCCAAAAACAATTTGAAATGTGGACTCGTCAGAGCACAGAACACTTTTCCACTTTGCATCAGTCTATCTTAGATGAGCTCGGGCCCAGAGAAGCCGGCGGCGTTTTTGGGTGTTGTTGATAAATGGCTTTTGCTTTGCATAGGAGATTTTCAAGTTGCACTTACGGATGTAGCATTTACTGACATTGGTTTTCTGAAGTGTTCCTGAGCCCATGTGGTGATATCCTTTACATATCGATGTCGGTTTTTGATGCAGTGCCGCCTGAGGGATCGAAGGTCACGGGCATTCAATGTTGGTTTTCGGCCTTGCCGCTTAGATGCTGTGATTTCTCCAGATTCTCTGAACCTTTTGATGATATTATGGACCGCAGATGAAGAAATCCCTAAATTCCTTGCAATTGTACGTTGAGGAACATTGTCCTTAAATTGTTCGACTATTTTCTCACGCACTTGTTCACAAAGAGGTGAACCTCGCCCCATCTTTGCTTGTGAATGACTGAGCAATTCGGGGAATCCCAATCATGGCACCCACCTGTTCCCAATTAGCCTGTTCACCTGTGGGGTGTTCCAAACAGGTGTTTGATGAGCATTCCTCAACTTTTTCAGTCTTTTTTGCCACCTGTCCCAGCTTTTTTGGAACGTGTTGCAGCCATAAAATTCTAAGTGAATGATTATTTGCTAAAAACAATAAAGTTTATCAGTTTGAACATTAAATACCTTGTCTTTGTAGTGTATTCAATTAAATATAGGTTGAACATGATTTGCAAATCATTGTATTCTGTTTTTATTTATGTTTAACACAATGTCCCAACTTCATTGGAATTGGGGTTGTATTCTCTCAGCGAGTACAAGGTGTACTTCCTGAAAGTAGTCAAATAGTGTCACCGCCGGGCTTATGTTTGACAAAAAAACGGGCGCATGATATCAAACAGTAACTGACAGAGCTGGTTCGAGAAGGGCAGGGGGTGGTGGTCCAGTAATGGCGAAGCGGTTCAGGGCGAGAGCGATTTGATGAATCAACAATATGAGCGGTGACATTGGTGAAGGAGAGAGAGGGAACGTGGCAGAGGCCCATCCCCACATCGTTTTTGTCAGAGTGCTGTGATTAAAATGGTGTGGACAGTACCACACCCACACGGTGCTACTCCATTTTCCCAGGGCTTGTTCACTTTGCAGGTCTCAGCACGACCACCCCCCCCCCCCCTCCCAGGATCACTGCCGTGCCTCTAAATGGAGAAAGACGACACATCATTCTGCACCCGAGAAGACAAACATACCAAAGACAGCACCGCGTCATCATGCCACTCCTTGCTAAACACTAGAAATACAGAAGTGATTGTATTTATTGATACCGACATATACGGTTGCATCTGAATTAGGGATGCACCAGTACCACTTTTTTCAAAGTGAGCACAAGTACAAGAAGCAGTACTTACATTTAAGTACTCACCGATACCAAGTATCGATACTTGAGAATGTCATTACATCTTGCAATCGTGAGGAAAATGTGTTTTATTTTAAAATCAAATATTTTTCAGAAACATAATTCACAAACTTTGAGAAAGGCACAATTTTCATTCATGGGATTATTTTTTTGAGTAAGCGTACAGAAGTATACAATTTATACTAATAGTGTAGGTTTGTATTCTTATACCCTAAACTCAAAAAATTTTGAATATTGTGAAAAAAAATTCCCTCACAAAAACTCTATCACGACACAGAGTGAAATTTGATAATATAATTTTTTAAACATAGAAATTAGGTAGGATTTTGCCTTCAGAAGAATGTGTCTAATGAATCTGTACAATATACGTAATTTCATTTATGTTTCCGTTTTATGAATTGAACTACTGAAGCAAATTAACTTTTCTATGATATTCTAATTTATTGAGATGCGCACCTACCGTAAGTACCATATTTTCACAACCATAAGGCACACTTAAAAGTCTTACATTTTCTCCAAAATGGACGGGGCACCTTATAATGTGGCGCGCCTTGTGTGTGCACCAAGTTCCAAAATCTGTAAATGTTGTTGTGTGACTTTGATGAGCGCTCCGCTTGACTAACTGGGAGCATTTCCTGCCGACACGCTGCTTATGTAGAGGAAAGGCGGACGTGACTGAGGACAGCATGCGGACAATAAAGGGTGAAAGAGGACGCTAAAGGCACGCCCCCAGTAGGTATATAGCACCGGGGTGTCCATTGTGCAAAACAACACGGTTTGGCTAAGGATCAGCAATAGCCGGCACGCTTACGAAGCACAGTTTAAACTGCAAGCTATCAGTTACGCGGAGGAACATGGGAATCGAGCAGCCGCGAGAGAATTCAAGATCAACGAATCCATGGTTCGCAAGTGGAGGAAGCAGGAAAACGAGCTTCGCCAAGTCAAGAAGACGAAGCTGAGTTTCCGCGGAAACAAGACGAGGTGGCCCGAGTTGTAAGACCAACTCGAGCAATGGATAAATGAGCAAAGAACAGCCGGGAGATGCGTCTCGACAGTCACCATTCGACTGAGTGCAATAACTCGGAGCTTGCCATCATTCCGGGAGGCTTGACGAAGGAACTCCAACCGCTGGACATCGGTGTAAACAGGGCATTCAAAGTGAAGTTGCGAGCGGCGTGGGACCGATGGATGACAGATGGCGAACACAGCTTTACTAGGACTAGGAGGCAGGGCCGGGCGAGTTACGCCACAATTTGTGAATGGATTGTGGATGCTTGGGCTAACGTGTCTGCTTGCACTGTTGTTCAAGCTTTCGTAAAAGCCGGCATCATTTCTGAGACTGACTCCGACAATGACTAGAGGGAACCTGGTGTGTTTGATGGAGAACTTGCCCAGCTGTTCATTTCGGATACAGAAGCTGAGAACTTTGATGGATTTGTGGATCCAACGGAGTAAAATATTTCCACACGTTTGTGTCGCAGTTGCTAGTTTGCTGTGCCGACCGAACACCTGATGATTTCAGCGAGGTGTCCGTGATGTTAATGCCAGAACAAGTGATTGGCTTCAAACTATAATCGTCACTCGGCAGTGGTAAAAACGACATGTCCACTAGACGATTGAAGACCTACAATGTACACAACAACAGTGCACATTCCTTGAAAACTGATTGCACTACCAGATATTTTGAATGGTATTTTTCCACTGGATATTTGTCTTACTATTTTTTGTTTCCCTTATATTCATGTCTTTTGTTTTCTATACAAAATGTGTTTATAAATAAATGGAGATAAGACAAGAAAAAACTGCCATTGATTTCATGTAATTTTAAGGGAAAAAAAATACTATATCGGGATATACATCATCATCAGGATATTAAATGTTGTCCATATTGCACAACACAAGTAACCATATAGCTGGAAGCGGAACTTTTTGCCATGTATGAAAGCAGTACATGTGTCTCTGTAAAGGCAGTTCAGTACGATATGGCTAAAGCAACAAGTCAACAATAATTATAGAAGGGGGTGCGGAAAGACTCCCCTCCAAGGCCACTGCACTACTACATCAGTTTTACTACTATAATTATTTCACACTTTTTCCTCCTTCAAAAACTACAAGGGTGAAACATCATCATGCTTGACATAACGAGACTTTAGCCAACCTCACGAGACATTAACTCCTTAACTATGTTTTACTTTTTCTCTGGATTTTTGGTTGTTTTTCCCAGAAGGTTAGCGGGGACCGCAATGAGGAAAAGTTTGACGACAATCATAGAAACAAACTATCGTGGCTGCTCGGGCAAACTTGAATGTCACTCTACATGTTCATGAAAGTTAAGGGCGACTAACCAATTTGTTTTTTTAAGTTTTACTATACCTCGGTTATTCTATTTGTACACTCACATGACACTCCGTCACGTAATCTTCAGAAATTATTGTGAACGTGGAACCTCTAAAGTCGCACAATCCAGATTTTTTTTGCAATAATAAAAGAATGTACAGATTATGGCAGCGAGAGAGAGAGAGTGAGAGAGGGAGGGAGGGAGAGAAACAGACAGACAGACCGACCCGCTTAGTGACCATCTACAGTGAGCCCCGCCCAAAGCAATATCAATACACAATATTGATTTTTTCAGCATTCCTATTTTATGGGTTTTTACAATATACAGGTAAACTCGAATTTAATGTTGCATGCTTTCAGTGTCGTACCACGTTTTGCCGTAATATGCAGGGAGGCACTGAGGTCTATTGGAATAGATGCAGCGTAATTAACAAGTAGAAGAGGCAGAGAAGATCCCCAACAGTAATAGTCATTTTTTCCACAGAGTAAGCGAATATATGCCTGTTAAGTTTGTTGTATTCTGCTTGTTTATAACAAATAAAAGCTTGAAGAAAGCACACTTTGACTCTTATTTGGAGAACTGTGCAATCGAGTGAGTCTTCTTTTCCTTTGTGATTTGATTGGGTCTTCTTTTCCTTCAGTTTCCAAAAAAGTGATGTCTCCCATTTCTTGGCAGCAAGAGAGCGTGAACAGTTACTAAGGAATACTTTTAAAAGTGTGTTTTAACATGTTTAAGTGCGTTTTAATGAGTTTAAATGTGTTTTAAGTGTGTGGGAGCGGTACAATTATAGAAGAAAAGTATTTTTCTTATATGACCTAGCTATTCCAGGTTGGTCTGGGACACTTGCCCTGCGATAAACGGGGGTTCGCTGAAATTTGTTCTTTGTTTGTATTTGTTTTAACGTGATGCCAAGACAGAAGAGTAACGGTAATGATGGATTGCCATCCACCTTTAAAGTTCCCCCGCATCACTTTTGCTCAAAGTCAAAGAGAAAGGTCTTCCTACATGGAGCAGCTGTGTCATAGTCAACACTTTAATAATAAATGTAACTAAAGATGAGTGGATACGTTTTAGCTTCTGATGCAGCCATGATATTAAGAAGACGAAGAAGAAACACTGAAGGCTGGGTTTACACTACATGCTTCAAGTAACAATTCTGATTTTTTTGGGATGGCATATACATGGTGGTGAAGGATATGTGGGGGGCACAGAATCATATATTTCAGATCAGAACAAGGATTCTTCTAAATGTAGATAGATACATTTGACACAAGTCGGCTATAAGACTATGTGAGTGCAGTGTATAGTAGATTATAAAGTCCTGTCAATGCACGCCTGACATTATCGAAATGCACATATCAGTGACATAAACAACAGACTGCGATATACAGGGAGAACACTGCATATGTATATAAAATGAGAATAACCATGCAACACCAGGTCAAAAATGTAATAAAATGGCTGATAGGTAAGTATTAATTGGTATTAAGCGGCAGCAATTGCTTACACATCAGTGACCTCCCTGTTCCGGTGCATTTTTTCTAAATCAAATAATCTGTAAGCCATTTATTTTAAAGGTGAATTTTGCAAGGAGTTTGAAATGATGTTTTGGGGTATATTCTGAGGTATATTAAACTGTTAATATAGCCAATTGTCAACATCTTGGGGAAAGTTTATTATTAATGAATTTTTGATGGGATTTTGGAGGGTTGGTTTTACAGACATATACTAAGGGATGTGAGGACATTTAAACTGGGTCACTTTCTACAGAGTGGAGGGGAGTCTTAACATTTTGTACCGTGCAAGATGGGCCATTTCCACTTACAATTAAGGCACCGTGTTAATGCTAACAGAGATACGACTAGCATGACAACTCAACTCTATCTCAGTGGGTCGAATTGTATGACGAAAATGTTTTTGATAAGTTTCAATTCCGTGCCCTGCGACTGACTGGCGACCAGTTCAGGGTGTAGTCCGCCTTTCGCCCGATGTCAACCGGGATAGGCTCCAGCGCCCCGCGACCCTAACCAGGATAAGCGGTGTTGAAAATGGATGGATGGATAAAGTTCCAATTCCATGACGCTACGGGATCTGCCACAAATTACAAGCACGGATGCTAATGCTAACTCTTAACCTGGGTGACGTGAAGAGGACGAAATTGAAAATGTCAATGTTAACGTGATAAACAAGTTTTTCGCCCAAAAATAACGACAGTCAATACTGGTGTAAAGAGGTTAAAAGCTTCTCAATGAGGAGGTTTACTATTGGGAGAAAAACACTGCAAAACCAAGTTAGCCAAGAGCCTGCTAGCTGAGATTAGCTCAGGGACTGTGATCGAGATTATTAAAACAAAATGTCGACAACGCCATCTAATATAACCCACAGGAGGGACGACATTTGTGACAAATGGTCTGGTACGGCGAATGGTCATTTTAAATAGGAGGCTTACGTGGTAGTTTTACGTTCCCAAAGCTCGTCGAGCTGCCTCCGCTGGCTTGAGAAGCCCCCGACTTTCCTGTCGCGCTTCCGCCGGCTATTGCTGATCCGGCGCCGGCTGCAGCGGCTCCGGGAGCTCCGGGAGGCTCGGCGAATGAGCTGGTCCTGGGCCGCCCGCTGCCGCTCATATTTGTGTGAACTAGAGCCAGGGTTAACGGCGAACGTTACTGACAGCCAACCAATTCACACAAGTCAAACGTACGAGCGAAAAAAAAAAATCCCATTGAAAAATAACTACACTTACAGCGTTCTTATACAGCTTTTTGCCCCGTCTCCCCCTTTCTTCCTCTGTACTGTAGAACGATGAAGGTGGGGGAATGGGGAGGTGACGTAAAATGACGTCAGAGCCGCAATGAATTTTGGGAAAGATAGTTCTTCTTCTTCTTCTTCTTCTTCTTCTTGTGTTGTTGAATGGCGGTTGACAACAAAAGCGAAGGTGCATTACCGCCATCTACTGTTATAAAGTCTATGTCTGATATGCCTACTAATTTATTACCCCAAATAAATTATAAAAACAAACAAACATAACATATTCAACATCTCCCACTTGTTGGGACAACGTCGCGGGCCAAACTCAATATTTAATGAAAAATCACTGTGATGTGCATGTTTCCCTTCTCTGCAGAAATGTAGCATTAAAGTTTAACACATGTCAACAAACTTAAATTTTCCTTAAACAGTGACTCTGGAAGAAACAAACTTTAATATAAACACGAGAAATCAAATTTGCAATAAAAGAAAGTGGTATTTGTTTGTTGTTGCTATATACTGGCGGGCCAGCTCTAATACGCAATTCATATGGTCTTGCTGGCCAAATATAATTACATCGTGGGCCAAATTTGGCCCCCGGGCCTGAGTTGGACATATAAGCGTTAATCCCTCCCTCGCTGTCAAACCTCATGACTACATTCACAACTCACAATTCCCGTACTTCCCCCTTCTCATCCTCACGACTCATAGTCTCACTATATGACCCTAATGAGTCTCTTTTCTTATTTTTCTTTCTCTTTACCAGCTCCCATTTAACCTTATCCTTCTTAAATCCACCCATCCATCCATCCATTTTCTGTACCGCTTATCTCAACCTTACACTTACACGTATAGCGCTTTTCTAGGCACGCTTTACAATTTCATGCATTATCATATCACAGTCCTGTTAATAAGGTCGACAATGCCAGAATCCATCAATAAAAGATTCAGGATAATGCAACCCTAGGGTGGCACAAGCCGGTGCAAACTGAAGGCCGGTCCCAAGGCCAGATAAATGCATCGGGCTGCGTCAGGAAGGGCATCCGGCTTAAAACTTTGCCAAACAAATATGAGCGTGCATCCAAAGAATTCCATACCAGATTAGTCGCTGCCCAGGTTAACAATGTCCACCACTGGTGCCGTTAACCTAGAGGGTGCTGGTGGAAATTCAGCTACTCTGGATCGAAGACAAAGGAGAGGTGAAAAGGGGGTTCTTAGGCAGAAAGAGGAGAGGAAAGCACAAAGCGTAAAACTGAATGTGGGGACTATGACTGGAAAAGCTATGGAATTAGTTGACATGATGATTAGGAGAAAGTTAGTTATATAATGTTTCCAGGAGACCAGGTGGAAAGGCAGTACGTCAAGAAGCTTAGGGGCAGGGTTCAAATTATTTTACCACAGTTTAGATGGAAAGAGAAATGGAGAAGGGGTTATAATAAATGGAGAGTTAGCTCAGAACAAATTCCTTGTTTTTATAACATACTTGGCCGATAAAGGGGATTTTGATAAAGGTGATTGTGATTAAAAAAAAAAAAAAGGCGGTTTGACATAGCTTTATGCTAGCTAGAGTGCGCTTCACAAGGTCGACAATGCTAAATCCCATTATAATAACACAAAAATATTAAAGCAAACGAAAAGTTATTAAACAATATGAATTATTATTCGACACAATGAGGGATTCCAAAAAAGCAAGTTGTATTTTAAAACAAATGACTGCGAAAATTAGTATGAGATGGCAAAAACTGCAACCACACAAAGCAAGCCGGTGGCTGACAATCAAACCGCCCATTCGCTCGTTCAAGGTTTGAACGACAACCCACTTTGGGCAGGGTTTAGTTTCACCCAAAAATGAAGGAAACGACAGATTAAATCTATACAAAGAGGTCGACAAAGACGGCAATGCTAGGATAAAATAACGGGAAAAAATAACCCGTAGCACACATAAATTGACCAAATCACATACAAAAATCCGCAAAAAAAAAAAAGACTTCAGAATCAGTATCGGCTGGCTAAAACTACAATACCCACCACCCAAAGCGTGCCCTGTGATTGACAAGAAAGACCTCCAATCACGGTTCGAAGTTTTGAACCGCATATTGGGCGGGGCTTTTAGTTTAACAAAAATGGAGGAAAACGGTATGTTAACGTCTGTCTACACGCCTTGAAACACAGTTCGCGGCGAGCAGCAATTCACGTTCTATATTTGGCGTGCCCTCGTCGGAGGAGCGGATCTTGTGGAACGTGTGAGTGACGTGCGGTGATGTCTACGAATGGTGCCGTCTGACGACAGTAAATGAGAGGTAATAATAATAAAAAAAAGAAGGGCCCCTGCCGCCTTTTGCCCGGAGAGCTCCGGCGAAAAGTGGCTAGCGCCGCCTGACGGACCGCCCGGCGAACCGGGCAGCCGACGTCAGGAAATAGCGGTGCCGAGGAGAACAAAAACTGGTCCTCGCAAGCCGAGGGAGCGCCTCCAACCGCCCTCCACACGCTATCACACACTTAATACACAAGCGAAGCTAATAAGAAGCGTTATTTTGGTAGAACACGACCATGGTAGCCAGTGGCTGGGACGAAGCTAGCAACTAGGGCCATATATCTTGTTTGCTAACTGCTAAGTCGAGACATGTCTTTTTTTGCGGCTTTTTGTCAGTGTTGTAATGTAAAATAATTTAGTTTGCGCCACATAATCAACACTTCCATTATTGGTGCTTTCCACATCAAGATAATGTTGGAGATCTTCACCTTTTGAGGGTTAAACGCGCTTAAACCAACAATCCAATGCAGGTCAAAGCAGTTAAATACACGACGTGCTAAAAGTACAGTAGTTACACCTTTTAAATTAAATTGAATAGTTTCAGGCTATAAGGTGGAAGGAGGGCAGAAAATCATGTTTAAATGATGGAAGAAAGCTGGATGAATAAAAAACAGGTATGATGGAAGAGACAGGAAAGTAGATCTGGGGAAGGAAGGCATAATGTAAAGAATAAAGGAGGTCAGAAAGGAAAGGATGCCCGGAAATAAAACTGTTTGTGTAATAAAATGGAAAAAAGTGTAAATTGTACTGTATACCTACTTTTGGCCCAACCTGTATGTAAATAATAAACAGTCTTTGTGTTATAGGTGACAAATAAATTAGTTGTTAGTCTGTTTTAATGTCATTACTCTTTGTATCATTATATATATATATATATATATATATATAGAATATGCCACAGGTTAACAAAAGACATACTCAAATGTCCCGTGGGTCAGATTATAAACACACCTAAATTAGCAATGTAACAAGATTTCCCAAAATGCTAAGTCTGGTTGTTACGGCCACTTCAACCTTACATTTTTTAAAAATTCGTTTTTCTTTTTGTTTTTTCTTTTTTTGGGCGGTAGGGGGGCTAATCTGCTGTGTATCCCCGCTTATTCAATCATTTTTGGAGTTCAAAAATAGTAGTTTATTTTTTTTCAATCACTTATCAGTGGTTCACTATAAGTCGTCCCAACAATACACCAATAATTTAGAAAATCGAATAATGGGTTCCAGATGATGGATGGGAACGTTTGTGTGATATTGCTTATATAAAATCTGGTTAAAAAAAATGCCATAAAATTCCAGTAAAACAGTATAACAACATAACTCATTGAACCCTTTCGTATCGTCTGCTACTTGGGGAACCCCTTCTCTGATTGGCTAAGAAGTTTCCAATAAAAATATCCACCAATAAGTATAAGCAGTACGGAAAATGGATGGATGGAAACTGGTATGGGCCGCAATTCTCAGGGGCTCTCCAAGTTGATGCATCAAAATTACTGTGACAATGCAAACATCTTCACTTGCCCTAAAAACTCGCCTTAAATTCCCCACCCATCAGAATATTTTTTTTCTACTGTTTATGCATAACACAGCTCAAAATGAGTCTGTGACTTGGTTTAAGTTTGAAATCTATGCGGTTTGTCGATTAAATGCAAAAGGCAATAAACGGCATAGGGTTTCCAAAACGGGTGAATTTGAAATCACCGACAGTGTGATGCAGTTTTGTCAAATAATTATTCAAGTACCTGCCCACTTCGTGGTTGGTACCCACTAGGGGTGCGCTGTATAAACACTATAATTGGTAGAAGGTATAAATTTGGTCGAGGGCACAGATTTGGACTCAACCGACCAATTGCGATAACTCTTATTGATGACATCATCATATCTGTCTCAGTTTAAAACGAGGCTCATGCACGTGTGTTCACAGAGCTGCCAGCACTGTATTTTTTCTTTTTAAACCAGCTCCGAGCTGGTTAAAAGACCAGTGTGTCCACATATATTGCTCCCTGCTTTACCAACTGTTCAGAAAGGACTGTGGGAATGCTCGCTTGTGCTACACCAGCCAGGTAGAGTACGAGCTGCGGCTAGATAGCAGCTAAACACTGTCCTCTCACGGTGCCGAGCTGCTCCTCTGCCGTAACTGTGTGCACTTTGCAAGGGCGGACACCAGCGAGAGAGCGGGAAATTAAGAAATGTTAACTAGAGGGACATGGGGCACAGTTGTCTGTTGCGAATGTGTACATGTAGCAGACAGAGACTAGATCCCCGCAGGGGTAACGCTGTGCTAGTAGGGTACATTAACATTAATCACACTGATTTGCACATTTCATTTTCCTTGTTTTGGTTCCGCGGCGACTTCATATTGGGGTACTAGGCGTCTTCGGCGGAGAGCAAGATCCGTGTTACAACGATTACACGTCATGGTGCTCACCTTGCCTTTTAGAATTAATTTAAATGCTCCCAGAATCAGCACCTCCAAATCTGAAACCATGGTCCTCAGTCGGAAAAGGGTGGCGTGCCCTCTCCAGGTCGGGGATGAGATCCTGCCCCGAGTGGAGGAGTTCAAGTATCTTGGGGTCTTGTTCACGAATGAGGGAAGAATGGAACGGGAGATCGACAGGCGGATCGGTGCAGCGTCTGCAGTGATGCAGACTTTGTATCGATCCGTTGTGGTAAAGAAGGAGAGTAGAGCCGTTGCTCCTCCACATCGAGAGGAGCCAGATGAGGTGGCTGGGGCATCTGATTCAGATGCCTCCCGGACGCCTCCCTGGTGTGGTGTGGCGACCCAGGACACGCTGGAGAGACTACCTCCTTCGGCTGGCCTGGGAACGCCTTGGGGTCCCCCCGGAAGAGCTGGATGAAGTGGCTGGGGAGTGGGAAGTCTGGGCATCCCTGCTAAAGCTACTGCGACCCGACATCGGATAAGCAGTAGTAAAAGGATGGATGGATGGATGGATAAATGTTCCCACACTTTCGCCATTTTCTCGTACTCGAAATACCAGAGTCGTTGTTGCAGCCCTAAAAATATCCCCCTCTCTTTTAATTTTCCACATCCCCTTTTAGAGCAAGTTCCCTACTAGTGGGCCAACAATCCAACGGTTGGTGAATTGTGCTTTACAAGGATAGAAACGAGGGATGGGCTTTCAGAATCAGAATCCTCTTTATTTGTTAAGTATGTCAAAAACACAAGGAATTTGTCTCCGGTTAGTCAGACAGTCAATTGACAGAGAATACTTTTGAGACATAAAAACACAGTCTCTGAGCAATAAAAGGCTACCAGTAATGTGGTAATGCCGATACATTTCCATCCATTTTCTGAGCCGCTTCTCCTCACTAGGGTCGTGGGCGTGCTGGAGCCCATCCCAGGCATCATCAGGCAGCAGGCGTGGTACACCCTGAACTGGTTACCAGCCAATTGCAGGGCACATACAAACAAACAACCATTCACACTCACATTCACACCTATGGGAAATATAGAGCCTCCAATTAATGCATGTTTTTGAGATGTGGGAGGAAACCGGAGTGCCTGGAGAAAACCCACGCAGGCACGGGGAGAACATGCAAACTCCACACAGGCGGGGCCGGGGATTGAACCCCGGTCCTCAGAACTGTGAGGCTGACGCTCTAACCAGTCTTTCACCGTGCCGCCGCCGATGCATTTTATTTTTTTGACAATTTTGCAAAATGATGCCAAGTCCTCTGACAATTTTTCCAGCAGTTTTGATTGTCTGTTGCAGTCAGAGTTTGCCCTTTTTTGTAGCAGTACCAAACCAGACTGTGATGGAAGAACACAGGACTGATTCGATCACCGCTGTGTAGAACTGCCTTAACAGCTCCTGTGGCAGGCCGTGCTTCCTCAGAAGCCGCAGGAAGTAGATCCTCTGCTGGGCCTTTTTGAGGATGGAGTTGATGTTGAACTCCCACGTCAGGTCCTGAGAGACTGTAATTCCCAGGAACTTGAAGGTCTCAATGGTTGACACAAGGCAGTTGGGCAGCGTAAGGGGCACCTGTGGCGAAGGATGCCTCCTGAAGTCCACAATCGCCTTATGTACTACTGGACCGATTTTGAGACCGGATTTAGTTACCGGGACGAAGCCGAGAATGTGAAGGGAAAAAAAGTGACTACCTGTAAAGACAATAAAAGCATTTTCACTCATGGAGGCAGCAGTTCATACACTACGCTGTATATACAGGAAGTCCTCGAATTACAACGTACTCGAGCTACGACATTTCGACTTTACGACGCCCGTGCCTCGTCCGCCATTTTGTCCCCAGCACTATAATGTTTCTGCTTAGCTAGTGCATAGTGCTTGTCTGTGCGCCTTGAGTATCTTTGCCTTTTTCGCCCTCCTTTTTTCACACTCTCAGCAGTAATGGTAAGTACAGCATCTTATTTTTTTATTTTAATGTATTTTAGTTTCGACGGCACGGTGGACGACTGGTTAGAGCGTCAGGCTCACAGTTCTGAGGACCGGGGTTCAATCCTCGGCCCCGCCTGTGTGGAGTTTGCATGTTCTCCCCGTGCCTGCGTGGGTTTTTTCACGGCACATCCCAAAAACATGCATGGTAGGTTGATTGACAACTCTAAATTGCCCGTAGGTGTGAATGTGAGTGCAAATGGTTGTTTGTTTGTATGTGCCCTGCGATTGGCTGGCAACCAGTTCAGGGTGTACCCCACCTCCTGCCCGATGACAGCTGGGATAGGTTCCAGCACGCCCGCGACCCTAGTGAGGAGAAGCGGCTCAGAAAATGGATGGATGGATTTTAGTTTCTTTATACGAAGTGTTAACCTTTCCTGCTATGTCACCTGACCGTGGTCAGGAAACGCAGGGGAGACGCCTTCTCCAGTGCCGAAGTTGTCCTCCTCAGGGTTAACTCCCTTCTCTCGTTGCACAGCTGAGCTGGGTGGCGGCAACAATAAAGGCACGATGTACTGATTTGCCGCTTTAATGGCTTTATTAGCTCCTCTGCACATTCAACGTCAACGGGTCCTCCGCTAATCGCTACTCTTCCCCAGTCGCCGTCACTACACTTGCCACTGTACACACGCACTCCTTCCTCCTTCACAGTCCGGTCTCACTCACACATCGACGCACACGCCCACACACACTGAGTTTGCTGTCACAATCACGTGGGACAATACCCGTAACAGAAGTATTTCGACATAAATGTTGACTTTAACGATGAAATGCGACTTACGCGGAATTTCGGGTTACATCGCCAGCGTAGGAACAGAACTCGTTCGTAAATCGAGGACTTCCTGTATGTAGCATATGGACAGCAAAATATTTAGATTAATTTTATGCTTGACGTTGGTCAGTAACTCTAGAGACATTTATTTTTATACAACACAAACGGTCAAATTAATAATTTTTCCAAGTTTCTTTTAAATGACAAATTCTATTTTTATGTTGTTCACAGTTGCAGTATTACCTTGCCCCTGAATCAATTCGATAAAACAAGACCTGTTGACATCATGGAGGCGCAGGGCATCTACATGGAGGTGGAGCAGCCTGAGGAGGACTGCGTGGAACACCAATACATGTGTAGCGAATGCTACCAGCTTTTCAACTCCCTGGAGGATGTGCTGATCCACCAGGAGATTCATACAGGCCAGGAGGGAGAGGAAGGTGAGGTGGGCCAGGTGGTCCACTGCGAGCAGTACCAGTGCCTGGAGTGTGGCTCGGTACTCGTGGACTCCGAGGAGCTGCTGCTGCACCAGGAGATGCACATGCGGGAGGCTGGGATGGAGGCTAAGCAACAAGGTCAGACATTTTGTTGGGTGGGGTCTTTGTTGGAATCCTTCACTCATTCCCTATTCCCTAATTTCCTAGTTCACTAAAAAAATATATTAGAGATCTCTTTATAGCAGAGATGGGGGGGATTTGTCATTTGACTTGACTCGAGTTGCCAGTTTTATGACTCGCGACTTGCTTGCCAATACTTACGAAAGACTTGACTTTAAACTTGGTAGCCAAAAGACTTGACTAGACTGACTTGAACTACATACCTTGACAAGTCATCTCGTTTAGAGTTGTAAATCTGCATTTTAATTAAGACAGTTTGCCTTATTTTATTTTACATGGAGAAAATAGTGGTAATTTTACAAGAAAAACAAGACCAACTTGACAAAGTTTTTAAAATTTACGAAAGTTTTAAATGGCACAGAAAAACACAGAAATTTATTTTGTAAATTTATAAAATAACAAATAAAGTAGTAATTTCACAACAGAATATTTTTTTCCATATTGCTGAAATAGTAATAAGAAAATTCTCATTTGTATGAGGAAAAATGCATCATTTTATGAGAAAATGAATTTTGAGAGGAAAAAGTCTCTGAATACAGGTGACAGGGAGCGGGCCTGACCATGAATAGTGAAAATCTGCGAATAATTGATGCTCATTATTTAAAAAAATAATCATAATTTTAAAAAAGCGGTGGGATTGCATTAAAAAAAACACCAATAAGCGGGGAATCTGGAAAAAAAATATTGCGAAAATAATGGCTTCCGCGAATTACGGGATAGGTTCCCCCCAAAAATCTGCGAATGCCAGACTGCGAATATGCAGCGGTCCATTTCAAATGATTAGGTTGTCATATGACAGAAAAATTTGTAATTCTACAGGATTTGTTTTCTAATGTTACATACATAATTCACAATTCCAAAGTCACAACACCAAATTTAACAAAAAGAGAGTTTTTTTGAACAGGAAAAAGGTTTCAGTGGGTGAGAAATAAAGGTTTATGAGAATTGTTTTTGATATTCCAGAAAAATGTGTAGGTCATATTTTTTAACAGGAAAAAGTTACAGAAATATCGTCGAAATTTTACAAGAAAAAGTAATTTCATGAAAACAAAATCATATTTTTCCTTACAAAAGTCATAGTAAAATGTGAATCCGAGTAATTGTAGAAGGAAATGTCTAACGATCAATGGAATAGTCATTTCAAATTTGGAATTCCTTAATGTGTGTGTGTGTGTGTGTGTGTGATCTCTACTCCAGAGTTGTGTGAGGCTGAGGTGTCCCAAGATTGTGGTTCACAGCCACCCCAACCGGTCCAGTACCAGTGTCTCGACTGTCTTGCTTTGTTTGACTCGCCCAACACGTGGCTGGAACACCGCAAAAGCCACAACAGTAGCACCACGAGCACCTACGCGGAGATGACTGTAAGACAGAGACCGGAAAAGAAATGTTGGGTTAATGGTCTCTTTAAAAAAGTCAAGTTAACGAATCAGCCTGTGATTCCCAGCCACAGGAGTACGAGGTCCAAGCGGACGGCACCGTGGCTCCTGTCACCAACATGCAGAACTTTGTGTTGAGTGAGCGGCAGGCCGGGGAGATTTTGGCACAGGTACTTCAATTTATACTCCTTTGACGGAAACGCACAGTATTATCATTGTTTCTCACAGGATTGGATTCTATATTTGCGGTGGTGGGTATCCGTCAGCGCGGCGGAGGAGGGGGGTTTGAGCATTGATGTTTACGACACACAAAATAGGAGTTTGATTTGGATTTTAAAAGAATACTTTTTTTGTAATGTCGCGCCGGGAACCAATTACGCGCCTTGTATGAGTGCCATACAGTACAGGCATGTACAAAGCCTCTGAGTCAACTCATCTCTTTGTTTGGCATGCAGTGAAACCTTCTCTCGCGCGCATCAACATGAAACAACGCAATATGGCTGCCGATATGGCTGGATTTTTAAATATTTTTTATTTATTTATTTTTTTATGAATCTTTTGGAAAAACCCGCAAAGCACTGAAGCCGTAAAACGTGAAGCACGAAGTGGCGAGGTAACACTGTATATGTGTGTATATATATATGTGTATATATATTATATGTGCATATGTATGTGTGTGTGTATATATATATATATATATATATATGTATGTATGTATGTGTGTGAGTGTGTGTGTATGCAAAGCAAAACTGTTCCAGCACAAAAGGGTTTAGTTCCCCTACAAAGGCATCTGAGGATTTGCAACAGGTTTGCCTTGTGTCCGTTGCAGGTGTTTGCACAGCAGCAGCAAAAAAAGAAAGGCCACCCCATCTCAAAGTCCGCCAGCTGCCCCTCCCTGCTTCCCACAGTGACGCCTACCCCCGGCTCAGCCACCATGCACCTTCAGATCCTGACGGCCCAAGCTCTGGCCGATAGCTCCGGCACGCGCGCTCAACCCAGCAAGATTGCGTCCGTGGCGGGCTGGCAAAAGCGTGGCGCCCTGGAGAACGGCACCGCCCGCCGAGTGGAGCTGATGTTGTCCCCCGTGGGCGTCGCCGACACCCGGCGACCGCCGACAGAGATGGTGGTCATCCAACCGTACGAATGCTCTGAATGCTCCCTTCTCTTCCAGACCCCGGAGGACCTCCTCCAACACCAGGGGGAGCACTTCCTGGGTCAGGACAAAGAGAGTTCGGAGGTGGGACTGATGTGCGGCTTGGAGGAAGCCCGGGGGCGCGAGGAAATGGTGGACAAGACGGACAACTCCATAGGGCAACTGAACCAAGCCATAACAACGGAGAAGAAACCTGCGCTGTTGCCCAAGACCCAGCAGTGCTCACTGTGCAGTCGCAACTTCAGCTCCGTCAACCGGCTCAAAGCTCACCAGCGCGTACACGAGCAGGGCACGCATGAGTGCACTGAGTGCGGCAGGGTTTTCAAGAAAGAGAGCTCACTGCAGGCCCACCTGCGCACCCACTTGGGTGTGAGCAGGTATTTGTGCGTGGACTGCGGCCAAGGCTTCACCACCGAGATGACCCTCATCATGCACAGGTAAGGTAAGCCCTGCGAGGGCGGTGTCCTCTCTGCTCCCACGGGGCCTCATCTTTCACCTTCGTGTGCTTCTTGCAGGAAGTCTCACACGGCGAACCCCCTTCACAAGTGCCAGTTCTGCAACAAGACCTTCACCAACATGACCAAGTACCTTTACCACCGACGGTCACACCTCAGCCTCAACGCCTGTGGCATGCCTGCCTCCAACACCTCCACGGTAGTTCAAACCCTCATTCTTACTAGATACAACTGGACAATCACAATTTTTTTTATTTTTTTTGCTTTGTCTTGCCAGCCAACATTTAAGTTGGAGTTGTTGGTGAAAGAGAATACTGGATAGTGTCTGCATCAACAATAATATGAGGACTTGTGGCGGTCGATTAACAACCTCTTTTGGTTAAAAAAATGGTTAGTGTGGTCATAATCACACAAAAAAAGCCCCGTCCATCTAGTGTTTCGCTGAACCGTCTGCTTTCACCCCACAGACACACAGCCTTCTATTCTATTCCTCCATCCACTCTCCTCCACCGCTGACCCGCTCTTCCAATCACAAATCACTTACAGACACCTTCATAGACAGTCGAAACTTATGGAAGTCTCGCAAAATTAGACATACAACTACAAGGTCGCTCCGATACATTATTGCAGAGCATTCGCTCCTCCTATTTAAAAAAAAATTATTTGTAGTTCTAGTACTCTCACGAATGGCGACCCTGCTGTTGTGTTACATTAGTTGGTGTAAGTTCCGACTGTCTGAAAGGCTGTGAAGTTGTTTGAACGTGGTCTGGATGAGCAAGTTGCGGTTTGGGGCAAGTGCAACTGGGGACGGTAGGGAGAGTGAGCTTGTGTTTGGAGGCAGAAGACAAACTGTTGAGCAGACTGCTAGTTGACAACTGAAAAAATATCAATGACATTATCAATTAGTTGACTCGACTGTCATCACCGTAGCGTCGAGGGCCCAAAATATTTTAGCCGTTCCACACCTAGTGTCTACCCCACTCGGCCTTGACTGTTTTCCAAGCAGATCACTTTTAACTAGGGATGTAAAAATATTCACAATACTGCAATATCGCGAAATTAAAAGTGCCTTGATATCGTCGAGGTCTTGGTACAAAATAATGAGCTGTTGTGTTTAAAATCTGGTTTTGGGCCAGCTCTATGCAGCCACGCCGCTTAGCCAGGCTGCTACAGCCAGACTACAGCACTCCACTACCTCGATAAGAGTATAAACGCATCCGATTGGACAAGTAACCCATGTGACCAAGTGGGGTACGTCACAAAAAAAATGCACTGATTGGCTGCCTGACCCACGTGACCAAAAGGCTGCGTTGGGAGAGATGCAGAAACAACTCGGTGCTCCGAGTCCCTCCCAAGGCTACTGTGTAGCCCCTATGCCATCGCAGTCATTAGGCGAAAGGCGCCTTGTTGTTCGCGCCGGCCTCCGTCCCAGCAAACGCAGACCCACAGGCTGGGATCGGCTGCTGGTGGACCTCCACTTCACGAAGCCGCATCCTGATCGGTGTTTAACTGTATGCTTTATAACTGTTATAGTCGGTGTTTTATAACTGTATGCCGCCATCTAGTGGTTATGAAAAAGGTGTACACTTTCATTCCAATATGCCACCGCCACCTATAGGTTATGAAAAAGATGTAGCCTACACTTTCATTCCAATATGACAGGGGTATATGCATATATGACTGCATACATGTACAGTTGTGCTCATAACTGCATACACAGGCAGAATTTGTGAAATCTTGTTTTTTTGTTCTAAATACGACTGATGGCTGAACAACAACGATCATTAATTTCTTTATGGTTATGTTTTGTTTAATGATAATGCTTTTCTGAAATGATTGACAGTTTAATTTGAATCCCATTAAAATAAAATTAAATGTGTTTTGACTGGTCCTTCATATTTTGTTCAGAGAATTGTATACATCTTACAAATGCTGTTTGGGTAATCAAACATATGAGGACCACTGTGCATTTTCTCATTTACTAAATAAAAGTAGGACTGTGAATTTCAAAATAAGAGCAAGTAAATAAAAAAAGTATTATGTGTTTAAATGAAGTGCTGAACTTCAGAATAATTATTTGAAAAAACTAACAAATATACTTTGTTTTGATTATATGGGTATAAGCAAAATCATGCATTGTAAAAATGCATTTTACAAGGGTAGAAGGAAGGGTTTTCCAGAATTTTGTGGTAAACTTTGGGGGTGTGTATTATACATAGGTGCGCATTATACACGAGAAATTATGGTAGATATCGCTACATCCCTACTTTTAACACACACCTCCATCTTTGAGACCTCTGACAACACTGATTTAGGCACTGGTACCAAAAAAACCGACAAACTGATTTGGCAACCATATTATTGGTTACATCACTGACTATGTTAATCTCAATTTGTGGTTTCTGTACCTCTCCAGGTCAACACTGCTCCACAACGAGCCTCTCTCTCCATTCTGGCCATCCTACAGCGAGCCAGGGAGAAGAACACGCGGATGATGGCCCCCCTCTCTGAGGAGGAGATGGAAAACATGGACCAGGACCCTGCGGATCTGAACAAGATGGACAGGAGTGAGGGTCAAGGAAAGGAGAGTGAAGAGCGTCCTGACGACAAATCTGCCGAAGATGTCGCGTCCAGCTCTGCAGGAAGCGCTCCGCCCGCGTCTTCGGAAAAAGGCGGGTTCACTTGTCGCTCTTGTCCGAAGACGTTCCCCTCCCAGCTGCAGCTCCTCCAGCACCGGCGTGCGGCGCACGGGCCCGAGCGCAGCTTCCTGTGCGGCGTCTGTGGCAAGGCCTTCAAGAAGCAGATCCACGTACGCAACCACATCCGCACGCACACGGGCGAGCGGCCTTTCCAGTGCGCCGACTGCGGCAAAACATTTTCATCCCTCGCCAACCTCACCCGCCACACGCTGATCCACACTGGCGTGCGGCCGTACCGCTGCGACGTGTGCCAGCGCTCCTTCTCGCAGTCATCCAACCTGCGCCAGCACAGCCTTCTGCACGCGGGGGGCGGAAGCGGGGGCCTGAAGTGTCCCGACTGCCCCGCCGCCTTCCGCTGGTGCACCAAGCTGGCCGCACATCGCTTCACGCACCACCAGGGATCTCCCGCACCCTTCCCTTGTCCCCACTGCGAGACTGGCTTCCTCACCAGGAGGCAACTAGATGCCCACTCTTCGGCGCAACATCCCCTCATTCCTCTAGAGTCGGGGGGCAACCCCGCCAGCCAATCGGAGCGGTCCCCCTCTACCGCAGAAGATTCCGGCACTCTGGTTCAAGGTGGCTTGGATTGTGACATCTGCGGTAAGAAGCTCAACTCCCCCGCCAATCTGCGGCTCCACAAGCTGAGCCACCCCGGTCCCGTGCGGCTGCGCGGCGCACCCGGCAAGCGGGCTAAATCCCACCAGTGCCCCGTGTGCGGCAAGCTGTTCGTGTCCAGCTCAGGCGTAGCGCTGCACCAGCGGGTGCACACGGGCGAGCGGCCTTTCCCGTGTCAGATCTGCAGCAAGCGCTTCCGCCAGAGGACGCACCTGCGCGAGCACCTGCGCACGCACTCAGGCTTGCGTCCTTTCTGCTGCGAGATGTGCGGCAAGGGCTTTGTCCAAAGCATGCACCTGGTCGAACACCGCCGCACACACACGGGGGAGCGGCCGCACGTCTGCCCGCACTGCGGAAAGGCCTTCAAGACCTTTTCCAACCTTAGGAACCACAAGAAGACACACAGTTGCCAGCAGAAGAGGGACCGGGACCGTGAGGCTAACGCCAAAGCTGTCTCGGGTGTGGAGGTTTCTGCGGTGGAACTCCCCAAGGGGCAGCCTCACTTCATCCAGATCCAATCGTCAGACGTTCAGCAGGTCCGTATATGTCTTGAGCAGGGGTGGGCATAACCGATTATAGCTGATTATTTAATAAAATACTAAATATTTAACATTTGTATTTATTAAAATAAATAATTTGAATAGATACAAATTTTAAACATTTTATTAATTGGTTATTTTAACTTCATCTATGAAAAACATTTTTGTAAAGTGAAGAATTTGCGTGTAAAATGTGTAGGTAGATGGCATAGCTAATTATAATTGTTTAATAAGAAATGTGTACAATTCATTTTACTAATCTATTTTATTTTCAATACATTTACGATAGCACAATTTGAAATAAAAATGGTTTAAAATTTGTATGTAAAACATTCAAGTTTGTCTATTTCAATAATAATTATGAAGCAGATTTTTCGGCCACTGGTTTATAACTATATAATTTATTGTAACTAAACTGTTTAATAAAATATGCACAATTGTTTATATTATTTTATAGTTTATGCAACAAATACAAAGTAAATTAGTACATCAGTTTAGATTAAACAAGTTTGGGACAGAACAGTTTTATTTTTGTTTCGATTGTCTATTTCAAACATGTAAGTAACAATAAAATAAAAGCAGCAAATCAATAACAAACAAAAGGAAACAATACAAAACTAGAAGGTTAAGTAAGAACAAGGTCAGAGCAGAAAAACTTTCAAATGCGTGAAAGGCATTGTGGCAATGTGGCAAATATCACAGAAGTCTGATCATCTAAATGCTCGGTTGGCCGGATTAAATAATTCAGTGTGCCCGCAGGCCGTACTTTGCCCACCCGTGATCTACACTCATCATCCGAAGCATACCGCATCACGTGTCAAATTTTTGTCCCGTCACAGGGCACCAATACCATCATGTGCAACGAGTTCGGGGAGACCATTGCCATCATCGAGAGCAGCGAGGGTGGGGCGCTGCCTCTGGAGCAGGCCTTGGAGATCTTTCAGACGGCCCTGGAGAGCGGCATGGATGGACTGCAGATGCTCTGAACCACAAGAATTACTCACTTTGAAACACGTGTTATGAAAACCACTCACATATGTAATACATAACATACTGTTCAAAAGTTGGTGGTAAATTAGAAATGTCGTTATTTTAGAAAGAAAAGGTTCCCCCCCCCCAATGAAGTTCAGATGTAATTGATCAGAAATATATTCTAGACTTTATTTAAAAAAAAACAAAAAAAAAACTACTTTTTGTTTGAAAACGTGTATAAATGCAATGTGTTTTAATGGAAAACATGAAATTGTTGAACTGTTAATGAGGAGTCTTAAAATGAACTTTAAAGGGGTTTGAGTGTCCATGTGAATACATGTACCTGATGTGACTTTTTAAATAATTTTTACTATAATTTGTATTTTGATGTGATAGCTGGAGAGCTTGACAAAAAGGGGTATAAATAAATCAATAAATGTAGTTTGCGTCCTTTTGAATTCATTCACCACAATATTACTTTTTTTAAATTGACCACCTAACTTTATTGGCATACTGATACAAATTCTTTACAGATACAAACTTAAAATTATTCATAGAAATTTGTCTCTTGGATACTGGAACAGCCAAACATGAACACAAAAACAAGCCATATAATTGCTTTTTTTTCTCCATGTTGTCCATTTTTTGTTCTTTCATGTCTGTATATGGTAGATGCTTACTGTATATAACCAACCAATTTTGTACAAAGCTCAATTATTCTGTCCCAACAGTTTTTGATTGTGACTGGGTGGAGGGAGGAGAGGTATAAAGTGATAAAAGGCGGCGAAAGGAAAGGATAAAAGGAGAGTGATAGTTGAGGCGGGTCTAGAAATCCATCCATCCATTTTCTGAGCCGCTTTTCCTCACTAGGGTCGCGGGCGCGCTGGAGCCTATCCCAGCTATCATCAGGCAGGAGGCGGGGTACACCCTGAACTGGTTGCCAGCCAATCGCAGGGCACATAGAAACAAACAACCATTCGCACTCACATTCACACCTACGGGTAATTTAGAGTCTTCAATTAACCTACCCTGCATATTTTTGGGATGTGGGAGGAAACCGGAGTGCCCGGAGAAAACCCATGCAGGCACGGGGAGAACATGCAAACTCCACACAGGTGGGGCCGGGAATTGAACCCCGGTCCTCAGAACTGTCAGGCAGATGCGCTAACCAGTCGCCCCGGGTCTAGAAATGTGTTTTAAAAAAAAAGGAAAGGGAAGACAAAGCACAGAGAAAGGGAACAGTACATGCCTCCAAAGGAAGAGCATCGAGAGCACTGAGGAATAACAAAAGTCACAGGAGGAGCCAACACAATATTAAAATTTAAAATGCTTAAAGTCCATAAAACTAAACTGTTGGCAAAAACAAAAGTTGTAGAGTAAAATGGCCACCATGGACCAACCTACTTCCTTCATGCGTAACCAATTAGAGGCACGGGAATGTTTGCTTTCTTCTGACTACGATGCAGGGACCAGCGAGAAAGATGGCACAGCCAGAAGTCCACTCACTTTCTGTCAATTCTGCAGTCATTTTTTTAAGAGCGCTCCTGAAGTGGTCTGTTTGTCACAAAACGGTGGGAAAATGACCACTCGGGTCAGTGGGATGGACAAAAAAAAAAAGTATTTGAGGGTCCCAGCCCCCCAGAATGTCAGCTAACTGGAAGTGATTCCACATCCAGGGAAAAAATTATGATGCATTTGCCTCTCTAACATTATTCAAAACAAATCAAGAAGAAAGGTTGTCGTCTTTTTAAAGCCGATGGACACATTTGGCCGTTCCGCAGAATCTAATATTCTGAAATCTTAATACAGTTACCACGGTTTCTCGAACTTTCTTTTTTTTTCTCATTTTGGTACTCTTGTTCTAAACAGACATCTCAAAGAGATGGGAATACGAGTCCACATTGTGGCAAAAAGTCCTCATCTGGAAGAGTCTTGCGAGTCGCCAGGATCCTCCTCGGTCCCGGGTTCGGCGTCCTCGTCTTCTCTTCCCGGCCCGTCCGCTGACTGGGCGCCAGACGGTCCGGGCAACGAGTCAGCGGGGACGGGGAGATAGGCGGCGTCGGCCGGGGTGGCCGTCTGCATGATTTTCTGCCGGACCTCCCTGATCTTAAGCTGCAGACACACCTTGGTGGGGAATATGTCCGAGTACCGAGTCTGGAAGGCAGCCGTGGCTTGAGCTGCAAGCGGAGAACAACGTCAAAATTGCAGCGGCTCAATTCGTGGCTTTGTGTGATGACAAAATAAACGCCTTGCTTGTTGTTGTCAGAAATAAGAGGGGAAGTAATCCACCCCGTTCACAGATGCTATTGTTTACACGGAAACGTTAAAAGGATTGAACTTGGTTGCTAACCAAAACAGCAGCACCTACTAGATTGTAATTTATGTAAAGCACTTTGGGTTGCATTGTATAAAATGAAGTTTTGATTGCTTGATTGGCTTACTTTTACACGGAGTGGTGTGTGCGACAGTCCGTGTAGAAAAATGATCCCTGCGAAGCTTCAAGGCAGAGATTTTGCTTCTACCTTTTATATATCAAAATAGAATCTTTACTGACATTGCACAGTGTAATTTGAGTTATTCAATTAATCGCTGCAGTCCTCGTTCCAGACCCACCCGTGTACTTTTTTGTTGATTAAACAGAGTGGGTCTTATTGACCCATGTTCGTAATAAACTAACACAAAGGGAGGGTTCATATTATTATTATTCTTCCTCGTGTGTGTACTAGGGGTGTAACCCTATATGTATTCCTATTCAGATTATTTTGAAAAGGAACATTTGGAATGGTACAGAGTTGTACGAAACATATTCGGTAAGGGACAGTGAGGACAACTGCCTTGCATTCTAGCTTATCCCTTTTTACGATTGAGTGTGGAATCAATACGACAGCTGAAATATGTCTATGTTGCGAGCGCTGAGATATATTTTGGGGGCCATATTGTCAAGGATGCGTGTAATAAAGTATGTTATGTAAACCTGATGGAAAGAAGCCCTGCTGCTCCTGGAACAGCTGCATCACCAGCGCCCTCCTCTGGTCCAGCGTCCGACGCAGCGACGAGTACGGCACTTTGTCGAACTCCAGTTCAGCCAGGATGTCCTCGCCATCTGTGCCTATGGAAAGAAATACACACACACAAAAAAAAATTGAATAATAAAAAATAAATAAATAAGTAATAAGATCTCTACGGAAAAAAAGTTGTGCAGAAAGGAACCTAACTAACAACTACTTGACTTGACTTATTAGTTCAATTTGTTCCATGACCTCGCTGAAATGAATGGCAATGGCATTAAAGCCAGCCCCCCAAAAAACACCTCCAAATTTTTGCAGTTTTTTTTACTTCAAAAAAAAATACAAAATAGCACTCTACACCGTTGTAAGTTTTGCAACTTAGTGACTCAGTAAGGTGCAGTAATAATTAGAGCCTGAATGATTAATCATCTGGCTGATACATATTAGCACATTACAACATAAGACAATGACATTCAAACAAACATTCCTCCCGCCCCAAAAAATTCTCTCTGTCGTCAAGTTAAATGACAATGACTTGCAAAACAGTCAAATGTTCTGCCTGTAATTCATATCTTTATTATTCTAAGCGTTAAGAGACAAAAAAAATAAGGTACTTTATTCATTTAAATTTTTTTTTAATTAATTGGTTATCAGAAGGGCTAGACGGTGGACGACTGGCTTGCACATCTGCCTCACAGTTGTGAGGACCCGTATTCAAATCCCGGCCCCGCCTGTGTGGAGTTTGCATGTTCTCCCCGTTCCTACGTGGGTTTTCTCCAGGCACTCCGGTTTCCTCCCACATCCCAAAAACATGGATTGATTGGAGACTCTACATTGCCCGTAGGTGTGAATGTGAGTGCGAATGGTTGTTTGTTTGTATGTGCCCTGCGATTGGCTGACGCCCAGTTCAGGGTGTACCCCGCTTCTCGCCCGAAGATAGCTGGCTAGTGAGGATAAGCGGTACAGAAAATGGATGGTTATCAGAATTTTATTTTGCCAAATATCGGCATTGGCCTCAAAAAATCTATATAGGTCGGACCCGAGTAATAATAGTCGTTTTTCAAAGAGGATAAAGATTCTGCCTGTGAGTGTGGGTATATTGTCTGTCTACATGTGTTGCTGCACTGTTTGTGTTCCAATAGCCATCGCTTAAAGGGTTATAACAACCGAAACATCGATGCTAGTTTCATGAGCCTGTCTATGGTTTTGCATTGTGTGTTAACATTAAGCTAGCTTGTGGCATCTTAGAGTTATAAAAAGTGCACAAAAAACATGACTAGGTGAGCATAAGTTTCACAGAAAAAAACATGAAGAGGTGAATTTGCAAATATGCGGTGGTTCACTGAACTGTGCGGAGGTTGGTGTGCGTGTGGAGTAAGTACCTGGTCGGTCGAAAGTGAAGATGTCGCCCTCGCACTTGGCGGCGCTTTTGGGCGTGTTGGGCTCAGAGCTGCAGCTGGAACGCCGCCGACTCTTCCTCTTTGGAGAGACTTGATCGTCAGTGGCCGAGTCCAAGTCTACAAAACAAGACATGGAAGAGAACAAGATTACAATTGTGTTCTGTATTACTGGTATACAGTGGTACCTTCACTTGGGAGTTGAATTTGGTCAGTGACCAAGCTCGTAACTCAATTTACTTGGATATTATGTGAATATTCCCAATTAAAAGTAACTGAAAGGCCAATTAATCTGTTCCAGCACCCAAAAAAACAGCACCATTTTTTTTCCCCTGTTAAACTAATTCATAAAGTGTAATTGCTATACCTACTGCAGTAATCATGTTGGATGTGCCTTTAAGGGGTGTCGCAAGTCGAATAACTTTATGCACCGCACACTCAAGAGCATGGATATGGGTCATTTTCATGTAATTTGATCAATAACAGTAAAGACATACTCCACTGAATTTCATTATGAAAAGCACTTTATTTTAGAGTGTACTTATCTCTTGATCGTATTTACTATTATGGCCTCAAAGTTTCCATCATCAATAACTTCAAACATGGCTGTTTCAGCATGCGAGACATTTACACATTAAATCAAGACGGGATGAAAAAATTGCTCAATTAGAATTTTGTATTATTTTTTTTCTAGCAAGTGTCTTTACCATCATTAATTGAATTACTGTATCTGGAAAATGAACCATATATAACACAGTACGTGTATAAAAGCGCTATAGAAAATGAATGAATTGATGAATAGCGACCTGTGGAGTTCTTCCTCTTGCGTCGATAGCTGCCCAGAATGGCGCGGGGCGACGTGGCGAGGCTCTGCAGCGTGGGCGACGGCAGCACCTCCTCGGGCCGAAACTCGGGCAGCTCGGCAAAGCGCTCCTCGAAGTAGACCTCCGACAGCACCCTTCCCGACCAGCACGCACAAAAAACACGCACACGGTATATAGCGCGCCGTCCTGTTGCCCTGATGGGGTCACGTTGCGAGCACTCACTTGTCCACAGAGTCAAAGGTCTTCTTCAGAGGCGGCGGGCGGACTTTGATCTTCTTTGGCACCGGCTCGTCTTTGTCGGTGTGGGGGGGCGGCAGGGTGGGCTCGGTGGCTAATGGAGGCGGTAGAGGAGAGGAAGGGAGGGATTCCTTCCATCCAGCCTAAACAAAACGCAACCATCCAAGAGTTTTAACCCTTTCTATCTGTCTATCTATCTACCAATCTATGATTCCAGATCCGTGCGGTATTTTGACAAAAGCATTTCACCAACACGCTAGTTAAGACATCTGGAAATTGTTTAAATTGTGGGAGAAATAAAAATTCACGTGTTTCATTGACGTACAAGCTGAGTTGTAAGCAGATTACCTCTCTGGTTGTTTCTGCAGTGCCATCACAGGACGCAGGGTCCTCTGCCGAATGCGAAGCGGGAGATGCCGTTGTGGGTCCTGGCGGTTCCGGGTCGAAGGAGAAGTGACTGTTGGATGCGGCAGTGGCTGCGGTGGCCTCTCTTTCCCTTTCTTTCTCCCGCTCCTTTTCACGCTCCTTACCGCGACCTCCTCCCTCGTAGCTGCCCACCGGGATGCTGGCCAGCGTGGCTTTCACCTTCTGGGGCGGCCTGGTTGGGAGCTGGCTGAGCTTGAGTGTGTTGGGTGTGCTTACTGAAAAAGAGAATATTCAAATCATAATCATTCATAAATATGTAGTTTTGAAGCCAAAATAAAAGTACAGTAAAAACACTTTTAGAGACAAAACCTACATTTAAGAGTATAAAATGATTACCAAATGATTTACCAAATCTATATGACTCAATAGAATACAAATACCATTAAATGGAAAATACTGAGATGGATTATTATTTCATTTTGTGGAACAGCAGATGAATGAATGAATGAATTACATAAAAAGAAAGAAACATTCTGAACCATGCTAATTTGTAATTGGTTTCAAGATATGATAATGAATAATAATGCACCCTTGACAATGCGCATAGAAATTTGTATTTTACTAAGGTTTTTAAAGAATCTTTTACGTTCCCTGAAGTAAACTAGAAATAACTTCGTTTGCGCATAAGTCAAACAAAACGAATGCGGAACACTTTATTGAAAAGAGGAAACTTTTTGCCTTGCTCTGTGTGCATGCCCTGACATGCTATCAAACGGACATGTTAGCAACAAATATGATACTGCATCGTAACAAACTGGTTGTGTCGGTATTGTTGCCTGTTGCAGTTGAGGGATTGTGTGAACATGATGTTTCTGTTGTTTAGTGCTGTTATTTACGAGTGGTTTTGAACGCATCGCACTGGAGGAACAGGGGAGGGAGAAAAGAAGGATGACGTGGGAGGGAGGGCGGGAGAGAGAGAGCGAGAGAGAGAGACTGGCTAACAGTTGTGTTCGGGATGTTTTTGTTTTCTGTTGTTTCTGGCGTCTGCTACATCTCACTTTAGCTATGTTTTGTTGTTTGACAATAAGCCACAAGAACAGACTAGCATCTCCCATGGTCATTGAAGACGCTACAATATAATATGGCGGCCCCCTCGAGGACGTCATGAGTAGCGAAATTTATGCTACAGTGTTATATATAAATTAGTAACATTAGACATTACGTGCGGCATGGTGATCGACTGGTTAGAGCGTCTGCCTCACAGTTATGAGGACCGGGGTTCAATACCCAGCCCCACCTGTGTGGAGTTTGCATGTTCTCCCCCGTGCCTGCGTTGGTTTTCTCCGGGCACTCTGGTTTCCTCCCACATCCCAGAAACATGCATAGTAGGTTAATTGAAGACTCTAAATTGCCCGTACGTGTGAATGTGAGGGCCAATGGTTATTTCTTTCTATGTGCCCTGCGATTGGCTGGCGACCAGTTCAGGGTGTGCCCCGCCTCCTGCCCGATGATAGCTGGGATAGGCTGCAGCGCTCCCGCGACCCTTGTGAGGATAAGCGGCTCAGATAATGGATGGATGGATGAACATTACGTATTTTATTGGAATTAAAGCACACCTTTTTCACAACCCGTAGATACCGGTACACATCTACATGATGTGACAACATTTTTTCATTACCCTTATACCTATGTATAATACGCATGATCAATTTTTGATGATTTTTAGGGGACTGGGGGGGATGTGTATTATACATGACAAATTACAGTGTTATTATATAAATAAAAATTGCAATTTGCAGAAATTGTGTGTAAATGCATTGACATTGACATTGGCAGCACCATATTTTAGATTTAGATTTAAGGAATTGGCCAATTTAGCATTATTTTGTTCGTCAGTTCACAATGTTAGCAAAGCTATGAGATAGCTATGATAGCATAAAAACCTGAATTAATAAAAGGGATGTTTTTTTTTTCGTCGCGCCAAATTATCAAA
This sequence comes from Phyllopteryx taeniolatus, assembly GCF_024500385.1. Taxonomy (NCBI): domain Eukaryota; kingdom Metazoa; phylum Chordata; class Actinopteri; order Syngnathiformes; family Syngnathidae; genus Phyllopteryx; species Phyllopteryx taeniolatus. Next base: position 15,928,632 of record NC_084507.1, read on the forward strand.
ATGGATATTCTATATAATTTAAAGTAAACATTTATTTTGCCATTTGTAATGAAGTACATTTTAGCAACTATAGTTTCTTACTTTTATTTAAGTTACGGTATTAAACGAGTAAATTCTAAGTAAGTTCTACGATACTTTCCCCCCCCCCCCCACTTGTATCTGTACTTTTACTTAAGTACAAATAGTGCGAGTATTTTGTCATAATGTGAACAGGCATACCCGGTGTTTGGATTTGAAGTGCAGGACTGCAGGGCCTTGCAGTAACAGTGGGCCCACTGGGACGCGCTGCTGAGCTGCTACTTATGGAGCTCTGAACCTGGCGCTCAGGCTGCATCAACACTTCCATCTGCCTCTCTGCCTGCCTGTCAGCAGCTCTGTCCCCAGGCAGGTGGCGCTCTGGATGTTGCTGCGCGACCGCAATAGCGGTGGGCGGCGTGTGTTTGGCCACGATGTGGCCGGAAGCGCTGGAGGGGCAGGAGACGGCCGCCATGGAGACCACCCCGGTTGCCATAGTGATGCTCTGCGAAGGAGGGTAGATGGCGGTGACGACCTGGCCGCCGGAACCGCAGACTGGGATGGAGCTGGGGGGCTGTGGAGACGGAGCTGTGGCCAGGATAGGCGCTTGACCTGAATGTGGTTTGAAAAGAGGGTTCAAATAGGAGTCTGACAACCATACAAGTATACCTAAAATAAAACAATTTCTTAGTTTAAGTGATTCTCAAAGTGTGGTACGGGTCCCACACGTGGTATGTGGGCTCCGTCCACTGGTATGCCAAAGGTAACCTGCCAAAGTATGCTTCAGTTATATTTAACTTTTAAATACATTACATCTGCATTTACTGTAATCATTCAGAACTGTTTGTTTTTAAATATGTATTTAGGCACAACTCTTATTTAACTATGTGCCGTACATTTTAATTGAATCATTAAGTAGTTTTTTTTTCTATATTGAAGTGCAGTGTTAAAAGGGGAGTTTAAAGTTTTTTATTTATTTATTTTTTTAAAGAAACCACCATGCCCGAGGAAGAACAACGTATCAGCGACAGAAGACGAGACCGAAGAGGTGTCAATCATTTGCTGTGGACCCTCACAGCCTCATGCATCTTGCATGAAATTAAAGGCAGACTTTTATGAATTGTACAACTTCTGGGGCGTTCCAAATTAGTTTGTCCCATAGTTGCTAACTTACTTAACGGTGTTACCTCGACTTATGAGTGCCCCAACATCTGTTTTTTTTTTTTTTTAAGACATGAGCCGCCCCATGGCTGATTTTTTTGCCTTGACTTGCGCACAATGACTTGTGTTAAGTGCACTTTAAACCAAGGATCTTTTTTTTTTTAATCTCGACAACTGACTGCTAGAAACCCCACTTCACTTCTTCTGTATTCACCGCTTGGCATTATATTTTAAACGCTACTTTCTGTCCTAGAGTGCACACCGCTTCACCTCATGAGTAAATGAGAGAGAGAGAGAGAGAGAGAGAGAGAGAGAGAGAGAGAGAGAGAAAAGAGTTGCGTGTCTATGAACCGAAATGAAAGGTTCGGACAATTATCATAAACCGTCCCACCTCTTTCATTACGTAGCTGTACTCGAACATTCACAATCACTTCCTTTTTTTTATTTTTACTCGTCCCAAACCAGTCTATGAAACTTAATGTTTGACCAGCTAGCTAAGATGTTAAATTAGCTCACTTGTCTTTGTGAGTTTTGTCGTGATGGATTGAAGTTTGACGTGGTTGTTGTTGTGTCTTTAATGTAATCTTGAATAAAGTGAGTTGCAACCCATACAGGTTCCCATCCTCTTTTTGCAGACTTCATCAATAATAAGAATCCTTGAATCCAAATTGCATTATCTTTGGATCTCTTTCCATCGTTGTTCATGGAGGTGGCTACGTCACACTGGCAAGTGTGCAAAAATACAGACTGCTTGGCCAGGTTGGCGCGAATGACCCCCCAAAAAACGCTTCTTTCCTTCCCAAAAAAAAGGGCAAACTGTCTTATTTAAAATCCAGATTTACAACTCTAAACGAGATAATTTGTCAAGTCATGTAGTTTAAGTCAAAGTCAAGTCTCTTGACAACCAAGTCTATAGTCAAGTCTTGCCTAAGTATTTGGCAAAGAAGTCAGTCGCAAGTCCTTAAACTGGCAACTCGAGTCCCCCCCCCCATCTCTGGTTTACAAGCAATTTTTTTCAGGCAAATATTGCTTCGGTTCACAAACTATGCTTCCTGTCATCCATCCATTTTCTCACACTGCACGTCATGTATTTCAGGTATTTTGTCTTTTTGCTGAAAATTAGCTCTCAGTACAGCTAAGAAGAAATGAAAATTGTAAGTGAAGTCCTGGAAAGTGAGCGTGGCATCTGCTGAACGCTCACTGGTTAGCTTAGTCATCCAAGTACCTGCTACAAGAGCTGCTGAGCAGGGAGCGAGCGAGAGAGAGAGAGAGCAAGAGCTAGTGTAGCTCTTAAGGCCTCTATACTCCCGCGCTCGTGCGGCCGACAACGCCCGCATTGCGTCATGTGACCGACGCGCACACAGCAAAAATTGTTGCTGCGCGTAGAACGCCGTGGAGATCATCTCTCGTGATTGGTCTGGTGTAGTCACATGGCGTGATGAATTACTCAAGAGTGCCCCTTGGTTCTACATACCATCTACGCTGCCGCCTTCTTGATCGATTTTGCAGCATAATTAATCGTATCATCTGATCATCTGGGTCCATTTGTTCTAGCAGACATTGTTGTTGCTTTGTTCACCGTTACTGAAAGGAAAGTAAAAGCGGCTACCGGAAACGGCCCAAAAAAATGCAGAGGAAACTCCACCCCGTGGTGTCCTAGCCAATACCAGCCCGCGCGAGTATAAAGAAGCCTTTACACTACACTTGCTAAGGGCACACCATTTAAAGGCACAACACACCAACATACTCCAGTGTGTGCGTGTGAATTTCAGTTTAATTACGTTTCATAAAACCAGTTTAACTTTTTAAATTCCTTTTCATTATGTTTTTATATTTATATTTTACACTCTAACACTGTTTGTTTTCATTGAAACATCATATAACTGTGGTGTTTTTGAGAGGATGGACTGGAGCGGTATAATGGCTTTTTCATTCATTTCAATAGGGAGATTTGACCATCGTTGTTTTTAAAATCTTGTTTTTAATACAATAAATGAGGTGATACAAATCTCTGCTGCACTAACCGGCGATTAGTGGCTGAACCAGCGTCTGGCCAGGCGGCGGGATGGTCGTGAAGCCGAGGGTGGCAAGGGAAGGTGGCACGTAAGCGGAGCCGGGCAGAGGCAGCGCTTGCTGAGAGGGGCAGGAGGACGAGGGCGCCGCTGCAGTGGACACCATTGGCAGAGAGCATGGCACCCCTGGAGTGGAATGCATGTAGGTGATCCTGCAGAGAGGTGATAGGACTGTTTTAGTGGAAAACGTTACAGAGGTGACTGGGTTTAACAATGTGACAAATACAGGAAGGAAGTATGGTCAGAAGGGGAGAGGAGAACAAAAAGAGAAGTTCTGCAGAGGACGAGTAGTGTTATATGTGTGGGTGTGTAGCTGAGAGGTAGCGTGTGGAGGTGGACGGCAGAGGCAGCGCAGGGGCCAGCAGCAGCATGACTAACGCATCCAGAATAGAGCTGCTCTGCCACAGCAGCACCCCTGCTGTATTTCTCCTTCACCCCCCCCCCCTACACATGCACCAGTTCCAGACACTACACAAAGAAGTCACTTATTGGGCTCAACTTGGGAGATACAGTAAACATCAAAATTATACCACTGACAGGCAAAATATGGACCACTTTGACAGCTTTTTTATTGTGCTTAAATAAACACTTCGCCTGCCGGTTGTGTGAACACGTCGTGATTTTGATTGCTTGTTATTGTTGCGAAAAATGCACACAGAGTACAGAGGGTCCCTAAAGTTTAGACCATGGGTGTCCAACTGGTGGTCCGGGGGCCAGATCCGGCCCACATCATCATTTTATGTGGCCCGCGAAAGCAAATCATGTGTGTCGACTTCATGTTTCTTGTGAAAATACCAAAATTGGTGTCTTTACTTGTATAATGTTGAGATCAATGTTGAGCAAGCATTTTTATGTTACAATGACCTTTTTGGAAAAAATTGAATAATAGATGAACATTTTTTATTGGCTTCTGATTTTAAAACTAGTTTTCCATCAATTTGTTGTGTATATGTCATTATATGAGACAATATTTTATATGGGTTCACAGTCATAACGGCCCTCCGAGCGAAGCCATAACTACAATGTGGCCCGCTACAAAAATGAGTTTGACACCCCTGGTTTAGACACATCGGTAAAAACGGCATATTTTCAAGAAATTACATTTTCAACAACATTTTATTCAATTTGATTAAAAACATAACATCTTAGATATGACTTCCAACATTTGTAATGATAATATTGATGCAATTTGCAAAATTCACATGAACTAACACCACACTGCCATGAATTTCCATTTCTCCAGACTTTAAGGGACACTGAATTTATTACAGCACTGTTGCATTATTTTTTAAATTATTTTGATGATTAAAGCTGACAGCTAACAAAAACTCAAAATTCACCAGAGAAGTTACAATATTACATAAGAAACAACTAAAATGATTTTCAAGATAGAAATTATGTAGGATTTCTAAAAAAGTATATTCCTCCCTGTTTAATTAATCCCTATGATTTATATTACTGAAATTAACTTTTCTACACTATTCAAATCTATTTAGATGCATCGATAATTGTAGGAATATTAATTAATATGTAAGAGTATCTACTAGCCTTTCAGTTCACTTGTTAGCTATTAAAATGTTTCAATAGAATTAAATCAACGACAGTGTTTTTCAAATTTAATTTAATAAGACTTACACTGATGGAGAAGATTGTTGGTACCCCTATGTGAATGAAAGAAAAATGCACAATGGTCACAGAAGTAACTTGAATTTGACCAAAGTAATAATAAATGAAATAATTAAATGAAATGAAAAATCAGACTACTTTTGAATTTTGGTTAAACAGAAAGTTTTGTCTCATCTGTCCATAGGACATTCTCCCAGAACCTCGGACAAGCCACAAAGGTTGAAGACGCGACAAAACATGCCGTCTAGAGACAGCTGGAGCAGTTTGCTCATGAAGAGTGGGCCAAAATACCCGCTGAGAGGTGCAAAGTCTCATTGAAGTTACAAAAATCATTTGATTGCAGTGATTATCTCAGAAGGTTCTGCAACAAAATATTAAGGGTACCATCATTTTTGTCCAGGCCCGTTTCATAGGTTTTTTGAACCTTAGCTCAAAAGCAATGTCTGATTTTCATTGGTTTATTTTCATAATATTCTTTATTTATTATTACTTTTATCAGATTCAAGTTATTTCTGTGACGACTGTGGGTTTTTCTTTCATTAACAGCGGGGTACCAACAATTGAATCCACGTTTGTAAGTTGAAATAAACAGGTTAATAAAAAATATAATCAACAAATATAGTATAGCAAATCAGTGGAAGAAAAAAGTGGACGGAAAGCACATTTTAACATTTATATATGTGAGGAATGTGATGTGATATGAATGTGAGGCGGTGTGGGCACTGTGATGGTGTAGATAAAGCGCTATATAAGTGCAGTCCATTTACCATTTAAACCATTAGTTAGTTGAATAGACACACAAAAATTCCAACCATAAAATGTTTAGAAAATTCTGAACATATGTTCATGTGTGTGTACATGCATGTGCCTTCAAGAGGCGGGGCCTGATGGGGTAGTGTGTGACATCAGAAAATCTGCATATGTATGGACGTGAGCTGTGGCTAACAGCAGCACCTGCAGGAGTATGCTCCGAGTGTGTTTAGAATTCTCCAGCATTCAATAAACAGCTGAGAAGTGGAAATGTGTTGTAAATATGTCAAAATGGAAACTGTTTGATATTTCTTTATGTCACGGTCATACCTGGTGGTTGGGGGCGGCAACAGAACAGCCTGTGAGGGGGGCGTGGGTCCTGGAGCCACGACGGCAGCGGTGGCCATTGTCACGGGAAAGGGGCTGACGGGATTGAGCGCCCCTCCTTGAGGCAGCTGCGACTGGACCACAGGCATGGGTGCAATCTGGATGATCTGGATATTTTTTTTAAATGCAATGAGTGCTACGCATAATGAGCTAATTTTCTTAATTACAGTGCGAGGCTGTGAACCTTGCTTCCTGCCTGAGTGCCATTCTGGACAGGAAGAGGCGGGGCCACGATGGGAAACTGCTGGGTGGGAGCCGGTGCAGTGCGTACCATTGCCATGGGTACCACCATTTTACCCTGGAGCACCGGAGACTGTGTTTGCACTGAGTAGAGTAAGAATAAACATTTATTTGATTGTTGCATCATATAACTGACTAGCCATATTAGTCTCAACAGCTAGGAAGTGCGTACCACTTTTCATTGCTAAAGTAGGGTACATGCATACCAATTTTTAAAATGTGAGACCCCCCACACATGATAAGGAAAAAAAACTGATCTGTGTGTGCTTACAGCTCTTATATTGTGTGGTGGACTGTACACCAGAGGGAGTTTCTGATATGGGTGATATGGGCAGCCGCTGGGGTTGGGCATCGTTTGAATTTGAGCGATTCCGGTCCCAATTCCAGTTCCTCATTTCGATTTCGGCTCCAAACAATTCTCAATTCCGATTCTTTTAGGGGGCTGGGTCAAAAAAGTTTAAATAAAGGGTGTCCAAATTATGAACATCCATTTTCTTAGCAGACTGCAGCATAAACTAAAATGAACATTTGATTTGGGGTTCATTATAACCAGTATCAATAACAAACCTATGAAATAAAAGGCAATGTGTGTGGAACTAACCCAATTGTCTTAATATTCATAAATTATTATTTCCGCTAAAAGTTAAATATAGCATTGTTAAAATAGTGATTTGCGACTTTTTTATCACCTCAAATGGTTTATACAGTATGTGCAAGTTTTAACTTGATTTCCTGTTTTAAGCATGTTCCCTTTAATTTTGAAGGGTTCTCAACATTTTGGCACGAAAAATCACTTGACACAACACCGATAAAAACAAAAGTAAAACAAAAAAGAGTAAAGGCTTCTTTATACTCGCGCGGGTGGGACCAATCACGAGAGATGATCTCCGTTCTACACGCAACAACAATTTTTGCCGTGTGCGTGTCAAGCTGTGCACAGGGGCCGCGCGGGCCAATTCGTTGGTCACGTGATGCAATGGGGGCGTTGTCGGCTGATCAATTTTGGCCTGATCACCTATGTACCCCGCTTAATCAAACTAATTCTTTGATTCCATAACTTCCATTTATATGGAAGGCATCACTTTTATCTTCAATCGTTTTGTGGCGGCGTTACAGTAGGTATGGAAAGTATTCAGAATTCAATTTTTCACCCTTTGTTATATTGCAGCCATTTGTTAAAATCATTTAAGTTCATTTTTTCCTCATTAATTTACACACAGCGCCCCATATTGACAGAAAAAAAACTGAATTGTTGAAATTTTTGCAGATTTATTAAAATAGAAAAACTGAAATATCACACAGCCATTAGTATTCAGACCCTTTGCTGTGACACTCATATTTTTAACTCAGGTGCTGTCCATTTCTTCTGATCATCCTTGAGATGGTTGTACACCTTCATTGGAGTCCAGCTGTGTTTGTTTATACTGATTGGACTTGATTACGAAAGCCACACACCTGTCTGTAAGACCTCACAGCTCACAGTGCATGTTAGAGCAAATGAGAATCATGAGGTCAAAGGAACTGCCTGAAGAGTTCAGAGACAGAATTGTGGCAAGGCACAGATCTGGCCTAGGTTACAAAAAAAATTCTGCTGAACTTAAGGTTCCTAAGAGCATAGTGGCCTCCATAATCCTTAAATGGAAGACATTTGGGACGACCAGAACCCTTCCGAGAGCTGGCCGTCCAGCCAAACTGAGTAACTGAGTAGCTCGACGGAAGCCTCTCCTCAGTTCAAGACACATGAAAGCCCGTATTGAGTTTGCTAAAAAACACCTGAAGGACTCCAAGAAGGTGACAAATAAGATTCTCTGGTCTGATGAGACCAAGATAGAACTTTTTGGCCTTAATTCTAAGCGGTATGTGTGGAGAAAACCAGGCACTGCTCATCACCCATCCAATACACTCCCAACAGTGAAGCATGGTGGTGGCAGCATCATGCTGTGGGGGTGTTTTTCAGCTGCAGGGACAGGACGGCTGCTTGCAATCAAAGGAAAGATGAATGCGGCCAAGTACAGAGATACCCTGCAGGGAAACCTTCTCCAGAGTGCTCAGGACCTCAGACTGGGTCGAAGGTCCAACAAGACAATGACCCTAAGCACACAGCTAAAATAACGAAGGAGTGAGTTCAGAACAACTCCGTGACTGTTCTTGAATGGCCCAGCCTGACTTAAACCCAATTGAGCATCTTTGGAGAGACCTGAAATTGGCTGTCCACCAACATTCACCATCCAACCTGACAGAACTGGAGAAGATCTGCAAGGAGGGATGGCACAGGATCCCCAAATCCAGGTGTGAAAAACTTGTTGCATAATTCCCAAAAAGACTCATGGCTGTATTAACTCTAAAGGGTGCTTCTACTAAATACTGAACAAAGGGTCTAAATACTTATGGCTGTGTGATATTTCAGTTTTTCTTTTTGAATAAATCTGCCAAAAACATTTCTGTCAATATGGGGTGCTGTGTGTACATTAACGAGGAAAAAAGATTAACTTAAATTATTTTAGCAAATGGCTGCAATATAAAAAAGAGTGAAAAGGTTAAGGGGGTCTGAATAATTTCCGTACCCACTGTACAAAAAAAGTTTAAGTAAAATGAAGACAGTGATGCATAATTTTAGAGTTGTATTTTTCCACAAAAAAGTCCCATCCCAATTTCCATAAATCCCACTTTGCGCTCACCTCTTGTTCCTGGGCTGGGCGAATAACACACGAGCGAACTATGACCCTGCTGCTTCCCATTGGCCAAGGGCGTGTGCGTGGGTGGAGCTGCAGGCAGGTTGAAGATACTGGTCGGCTGGCAGAGCTGCTGCGGCGGGCTCTTGGGGTTGGCGGGGAGGGTGGGTAGTATGTACTGGACCTGTGCCTTACCCCCCGGAGGCGCTAGGGAGGAGGTGGGAAGGAATTGGGGTTGGAGGAGGGGCAGGGGGCCGTTGGAGTGGCTGTTGGAGGACGGGGGCTGAGACTGGGGGGACGGGGTAATGAGCTGCATGGCAGGCTTCCCTGACAGAGCGCCGCCTAGCACTAAATTAGTCACCACCCCGGCACCTACGGGGCTGGGCGATGGAGAGGAGAAGTAGCCACTGGGGGTGGCTGGGGCGCTGCATACTGGTCCCGAGCCAATCAAAAGTTGCGGCTGCTGAAGGGTCATGGGCTTCCTCTCGGGCGGGTGAGGACTGGAGGAGGCGCCGCCATCTCTGGGTTTGCTGACGATGGGGAGTGGGGTGCTGATGACAGGGCGCATCACGTTGGTCAATACAGTGGACGCCACTCGCACGGTACCAATGCCGAGGTGCGAAGGCGATGAAGAGATAACTGACTGGCCAGAGGAGAGGGAGAGAGGGGAGGCGTGCACCGCTCCAACCTCACCCCCAAAAGAGTCCTTGACATCTGCCTCTCCCCTCTTCCTGGGGTCAGAAAAAACCCCTGATCTCCCTTCGTCGTAGCGCTTGCTGGCCGGATAAGAGGACAAGTACACGCTCCTGCTGTGATGCGAGGATGATAAGGATGCCGTGGAGCAGATGACAGGACCGAAGACTCGCTGCGAAGCAAAGCAGACCGACATTGATCACATCTGTCATCTGCGTGTTGTACAGCAGTACCTTGGTTTATGAACTTCATTCTTTCCAAGACAGAAATGTTCCTGAACCGAAGCAATGTTTTCCGTTGAAATGAATAGAAATACAATTAACTTTTTCCAGTTTCAGAACGATGATTACCTTCTTTTTAGTAGTGTAGTTAAAAATATAGTACTGTACAACATAAAAATAAGTGAAAACACAACTGTGAATATTCTCATTCATGCCAGTGAATATTCTCATTCATCCAGGTCATTTTTTTCTCAGGACATTGAATCAATCACAACTGGACTGTTCTGTTTGTCTTAGAAGACGTTTCATCTCTCATCCAAGCAGGCTTCATCAGTTCATGCAACAAGGCCTTTTTAGGATGCACTAGCCAGTGCTTGTGTGGAAAACGCAACTATTTATGCTCTAATTTAGAGGCATGCCCCACACCACGTATGGAATCCTTCTTTTTCAATGCAAAAAATGCGGAGAGCCATTAAGGCACCTGGCCAAGAAGCCATTATCCGTCAGAATTAGGCAGAATCAGTGAGTTTCTTTGGAATGGACGAAAGGACGGCATTGTAAGTAGGAGAACTTTCCGAGCCATCTTTTCATGTGAAAACACACTTGCAACGTCTTAAAGCTTCTTTATATTCGCATGGGTGGCGACCACGCTGACGTCACTGCGGCTATCCCGCGCGCCTTTCCTCGAGCGCAACCCACGCGCGCTGTTTTGAAAATGTGCTGCAGTTCTCCTCCAAGTCAGGGGTGTCACTACGGCTGGTATTGGCTAGGACACCACAGGGTGGAGTTTCCTTTGCATTTTATGGCCAATTCCGGTAGTGGTTTCCACCTTCGCTGGCACGCCAACACCTCTAAACCTACCGCCGTGGAAATTTCATGCCAGGAGTTCGCTGACATTTGTGCATCTTTGTAATTTTTAGTGCTAGCATCATAAAGATGCACATATTTGTGCATCTCCTCGCACAGCCCCTCGTCAATCTGTTCCATGTTTTGTCTTTTAAAGATGGCGCTATTGAGGAACCAAGGGAAAAGCTGAGTACGTCATCACAGCATGTGACTAAAACGGAACAATCACGAGAGATGATCTCTGTGGCATTCTGCGTGCTGCGACAATTTGTGCCGTGTGTGTGTCAAGTGTTGCATTGGGGCCACGCGGCCCAATGCGTCGGTCACGTGATGCAATGTGGGCGCTGTCGCTCGCGTGGGTGTATAAAGAGGCCTTTACTGTTTTCACATACTGTATTACAGCCGCGCTAACACCATCACCAGCGAAGTTTTTCAATTACTCGCGCGAACGAGCATTTTTCTATTTTATAAGGTCTTAGCTTTGTCAAAACAGGCACTCCTTTAGTCACTTGAGCTACCTTTATTGCCTAATTCATGCCTTAACAATAGTACAGATACTACCTTTCGCCAAATCAAACTGGACAGCGAGATCACTGACACAAATACCATTATCATGTTGAACTATTAATTATTTTTTTCAAGAATAATACAATTACAATTACACAATTTTCAGTTTCTTTGGAGCCATACAAAGGCTAATTTAGACCCCCCCCCCAAAAAAAAATACATACAGTAACTGCAATGCGTTATGCTTGGCGCCAATGATGTTTAAGCAGCGCAAGAAAAAACACAACAGCGCCTTCTGAGTTGATGCTGTGACTGTACCTGAACTGACAGTACAGTGCCTTAACAGAGGCAATATTTCTTTAAAAATTGTACTCATAAAATAAACTCTTCGTTAACCGAGGTTCCACTGAATTGAGAATCAACAGCCGGGAGATGACCGCTTACCTTTTGAGCGCTCTCGTCGCCAGAACCTCTCTCGCTGTCGCTGTCGGTCACTCGTTCCTTGCACTTGAGGTCAATGGAGCTGCTCGGATAAGGGTCCTCTGGAGAAGAACATACACTACAGCTACACTTGACATTCAATGCCATAATTCCAGAACACATTTAGTACAAGGTAGGGCTGGTCAAATAATAAATGTTATTGATTAATGGCTCTAAACAAAGAGGAGCTCATTTACAAAACCCTCGTCAGTGTTGCCAACTTTGCAACTTTCCCGACTCCTCTAGTGACTATTTTTCAAGAAAGTGAGCAGAAACATTTTCGCACTGTTTTACGTATTACAAGAAAGGAGTGCAGTTGAAGCCAATTATGGAGTCAGTTGCTCTCAAGATTGCCAAATACATAGTGCCCATTTATAGGTTACAAAACAGGGATTTATCGACATGAAAAAAGCAATAAAAATCGGAAATCAGATTTTTGTGGAGAAAAAAAAAAGAGATTTATTTTTTGGGGCATATCGCCCAGGCCAAGTACAATAGATTGGCAGACACGGAGTAACCCAAATTTCTAGGTCAAAATGCACCATAGCCCCAAAACTACGCTAGGGCTGTAGTTTTGGGGATTACTCTACATTAGCTCCAGGAAGTACTGTTGACGGCCTCAAGTAAAACTTTAGTTGCCGCTTCTTACCGATTACATCATCGTCTCCCTCCTCCTCACAGATGACCATGCGCTCCTCGTCGCTGGTCATGTCCTCGCTGACGCCCCGTTGGGACTGTGACAGGGTTGGAGCGTGGCTGGAAAACTGGCTGCCTCCGTCCCCACACATCTAAAAAAATAAAGTAAAAATAACAATAAAAAATTGGTAAAAAGGTAAATCAATCACAAATTATCACTGGCTTTGCACAATGTCTGAAATGCAATAAATTGTACAGCTTGACAAATTTGAGATGCCTTACCTCAACGGTTCTCAAACTTGGGTCTATGAGCCGTAGCTTCGGGGTCCGCAAAATAATTACCAATAAATTATGTCGCATAACTACAAATGGGGACCGGCATGCCAATAAAACAAACAAAATAAACCAATTAATCCTCCATACCGTAGTTTTCGACAAGTTATTAGCGCTGATATGATTGTGACACATAATCAAATAAATATGACTTCCCTGAATGAATAATATAGTTTTAAGAAAAAAATGTGTATTATTACAAGAATAAATTCTTATTTGTATTTCGAGAATACAGTCCTATTTTATTTATTTTTTGAAAGAATCAAAGGAGTAATTTTACAAGACTAAAGCCGTATTTTGAAAATTCACTTGTTAAAATATCCCCTTCTTCCCTAAACTTAGACTTTTATGGCTTACAGTCACTTACACACGTGAACTGCATTTTCCAAGAACAACTGTGACTAAAGGCTCAAAATGGGAATTTGTGTGTTCCTTCAGCTTTACCTGTGCCAATTCTGCCAGGGCTTGTGTATTGCCCCTGTCGCCCCTCTCCATGCTGTGCACGGCACTTTGGGAGAAGGCTCTGGGACGTGTCAGCTGGCTCAGATGTCCCTCCGCCGTCTGACTCCTCTCAGACATGGCCGCCAGACCCGGACCCACCACTCCCTTCATTTCCACAGAATGTGGTTCTACCAGATGAAAAAAAAGGGATGTTAAGGAAAATCTACAAGAGTCATGTCTTTGGGGGGTTGAGAGACCAACCTGTGGACTCAGACATGCTCCTCTCACGGATATCTTTGCCCCCAGGGACGCCACGTCCTTCAGAGCTCGACTTCTTCCTGTCTTTGTTGCACCACTTCCAGTCAGGGTGGGCCTTAAAGTGGGCCTCTTTTACCTGGGAAAAGAACGACTCTCAGAATAAGTACATGGACATATATGTAATGAAAAATTTACTTTTTAAATGTATACAAAAAATGGGGTCTCTGGAGTGCCTGCCCACCAAAGAATGAAATTAAATAACCAAGAAACTCTTTTGCCTATTTCAGAAAATGTGTCTGGAGTGAACCGTTCTGCACTTCCGCTCTACTATTACATAATAACCGTCCCACACAACAAATCTGTCCGCACCTGACATTTCAGCTAGGCTTGGTGAAGATCCAGAGTCATATTCAAGCAGCCGCCGGACTACACCGTATGAAATACTGTAGTGCATTAGCACCCATGCCGCACATCATGTCAAAGCCAAAGGGTAAGCAGAGCTGCACTGAGTTTTGTTGGTTACACAGATTAATGTTAGATTGGTGACAAAATGCTGCCTTCATGAGTGAAAATGCAATTGAACCTCTATCGTACTTGTGTCATAAATCCGTGGGGCATTTGGACGAAAGCATGTTCAGTCATGTTATTATGGCACCTGGAAACTGTTTTAATTTGTGAAAAAAAGCAATTATCTCTTAAATCCTTGTTTTCTTTTTAAACACCCTATTAAAAAGCATTAGTGTACCTGGAAGGCCAAGTCATGGTACTTCTGTTTCTCTTTAGGTCCGAGGGCATACCACCATTCGCCCAGGATCTTGCTGACGGTCCTGTTGTCCTGGTTGGGGTGGCGCTGGTGCACCAACGCTCGATGGCGCTTGCTGAAAATCATGAAGGCGTTCATCGGTCGCCGGATGTGGTCCTTTTCCCGCTAAGAAAGACAGACAGAAACATCATGTATGGAAGATGGACAACTCCAGTATTATACACTGGAACCTCAAAAGTTCAAGTTAAGTCATACAATTTGTAATTTGAACAAAAATACACTTGTAAAAGACTGTCATGCATATAATCAGTGTTTCCCCTTTTCTTTGGCTTTTTTGTTCTTTATGATACCGCCACATGACAGAAGGGTACCAGTAATGGCAATGTGGACACTCCTTGAGCCATAGAACAGGAAATTGAACTTATTGATGTGTAGCCGCAAAAGTAATGCACATCTCTGTCCTGGCTTACAAGTACAAAATCTCGCCATATAAATAATAATAATAAAACAATGGAATGTAATACGCAGAGTCAGCTCTGATGTGAAAAGACTCACCTCTCAAGTCTATTACCAGTCATGAGAGTTAACCCTCCTGTTACATTTTTTCCAAGGAACAACAATAATGTTCCTGGGTCAATTTGACCTGGTGCACGTTTAATTATCCTAAAGTGTTGGGCCGGTGCTGGCCCTGTCAGAGCTTGTACTGGCCCCGTATATTCATGATATAATACGTTAACTTTTCGTGATTATTTCGTATATAGCGTCTTTATACTGTATTATTTAAGCCACTTTAAGAAATTAATGACTCTGTACTAACCTGACTAAAATCAAGGCACTGCAATTGCACAAATAAATAATGATACTTAAAAGAATAAATTAATAACAATTACATCCATCCATCCATCCATTTTCTGAGCCACTTCTCCTCACTAGGGTCGTGGGCGTGCTGAAGCCCATCCCAGGTATCATTGGGCAGGAGGCAGGGTACACCCTGAACTGGTTGCCAGCCAATCGCAGGGCACATACAAACAAACAACCATTCGTACTCAAAGTCACACCTACAGGCAATTTAAAGTCTCCAATTAATGCATGTTTTTGGGATGTGGGAGGAAACCGGAGTGCCCGGAGAAAACCCACGCAGGCACGGGGAGAACATGCAAACTCCACACAGGTGGGGCCGGGGATTGAACCCGGGTCCTCAGAACTGTGAGGCTGACACTCTAACCAGTCGACCACCGTGCCGCCTAACAATTACATATTTACAATTAAACATTAAATTATTAAAATATTTACCTAGCACTGACATCCCAACAATGCATTATCTTTTGTCTTGATCTTGTGCACACGATTATATATTATATATTTATAGATACAGTATTTACATGCATATTGTAAAATATTGGCTGGTTGGTGCTTGCTTTAGAGTTTGTGCTCCACTATTTGACCAGAGTTTGCCTATCTCAGAGCCCTACTAGGTTCATATCCCATTAGCATTTCTTTCATGTATTCAGGACCTAAAACATTTGGTAATTTATAGACCAGTAGCACAACTTTAAAATCTATTCTAAAGCTGCCTGGGAATTGGAGTAATATGGGGGAGTAATATTTTTAATGTAAAAATGTTTGGCAATTTAACAACAAATGAACAAAAATATCTCCTTTGGGATTAAAATGTAGTAACAACAACTACTGAACAACTGAACGTAACACGATTAAAGGATGTTACGTCCATACAAAATTAACTTTTCTCCTTCAAAATGTAAACGAAATCCTGCGTACAGTATTATTATTAGAGTAGTTTCTTAATACACCATTTAGTTTAGTTTTAATAAAAAAAATTGGGAAAGATAAATAAGCTTGGGCGGCACGGTGAGCGACTGGTTAGCACAGCTGCTTCACAGTTCTGAGGACTGGGGTTCAAATCCCGGCCTCGCCTGTGTGGCGTTTGCAGGTTCTCCCCATGCCTGAGTGGGTTTTCTCCGGGCACTCCGGTTTCCTCCCACATCCCAAAAACATGCGTGGTAGGTTGACTGAAGACTCTAAATTGCCCATAGGTGTGAATGTGAGTTTGAATGGTTGTTTGTTTCTATGTGCCCTGCAATTCTCGCAGGCACTGTTCCACGGTCGCCATTGTTGTTGCTATGTTCCTTGTTACAGAAAGGAAAGGAAAAATGGCTACCGGAAATGGTAAAAAAAAATGCAGCGGAAATTCCACCCTGTGGTGTCCTAGCCAATACCAGCTCTTGCGACACCCCTGGGAACACCTTGGAGGGGAACTGCAGTACATTTTCAAAGCTGTGCGCGTGGGTTGCGCTTGAGTTTAAAGGCAATCTGCACGTGGGATAGCCGCAGTGATGTCAGTGCGGTTGCCGCCCGCGCGAGTATAAAGAAGCCTTTGCACTGAAAAAAAAACAAAATCCTCTCTCATGGTGCACAAAATGTCGTCGAGTTTTCAATTGTATTGATAACGGAGAAAAAGACTACCTTTCCGGGGCTGCTCTTGTCCCCATCTTTGGGCAGCGCGCTGAGGGACTGGGTACGTCGCTTAACAGGTGACGAAGAGATGGGCTGCTCTGGCACAACGCCAGGGAGGAAGCTACAGGAGACAAAAACTCAAGTTAATTGAAGTGGACAGTTAAGTAGGAACCTGAAAATGCCCTTTTATTAGCACTGGTTTAATATCTTTAAATCGCAAATCTTTGAATATTTAAAGACTAAGGGTTTATTTCCTATTAGACACGACTCACTTCACAAGCTCATCTCCAATGAGGCCACTGCCTTTCATGTGCTAATAGAGCGCAGTGAAGGAAGAAAAGCTTTTGTTCCTTTCTGCTTTGTTCTTGCATTGAGCTCTTCCATGACCAAATTAAGAGCAAAAACTACACTCACTCCCTGCATGTGTGGGTACACGACGCACTACAGTACGAACATTCACAAATGCTAAAGAGGGGTACACACAAATTTAGGCATTTTCCACCTTTCCAATCAAAATCAGGCAAGGCCCATTTGTCATATGATTATCCTGAGCAATTATCCTGGGGTGTGGGATGTGTTAATAGTGTTTGTTTTTCTCTCTCCTTGATCTTGGAAAACGGTAGGGCCCCCTAGTGATCAGTAAAGGCTTACATTAATTATCAGATGTCTCGAAAAGATTTTCCTGTGGTGTAGGGTGTCTTAATTATTTTTTCCACCCCTATCTGCTCCGACTACAGTCAGGACCGACAATCATAAATCTGTTCAATTTTCACAATGGCAAAGGCCAGGTCTTATGCCAAATTGGGCAAAGTCGTGGACTCTGTGATTATGACATGAAACGGAGCAATAGCCAATTAGGAAGCGACTTAAATCTGTTATTGAACACAAATAGAGGACCACCTGGTTTCTTCCTAGTTATTCACCACACTAGAAATGACAAAAAGAAGAGTTTGTAACCATAATATAGTTACAAGGTATGGTAACAGCTAGCTTAGTGGCTTACATTTCTTCTCAAATTAATACTATTTCTTCATTTTATATTACGGTATTCTGGATGTCCTGTGGCACCGTGCTCCCTCTCACAGGTCAGTCTTGGTACTACGACAGACATCTGGACTCATGATTGTGCTGGTGGTCATTCAGAGTACACCACATAGTAAAAAAGCAGGAAGTACACTCGCGATGTTTTCCTCGTCATGCGGGGTCTCTCACATTTTATCGGTTAAGTTGTTAAAAATTGCTGTGTGTACCCCACTTTACTCAGAGAAATGCGTATGCGAGGTGGCCAAAAGAAGACACGTGAACATACGGGTCATCCACATCGCTCTCCGTCTCGCTGTCAGGCCTGTCCCTCTCCCCGTCCACTTTCTCCTTCTCCGGCTCCTCGGGTGCAGCGGCATGCCGAGTCAGGGGACCCCTCTCCAAAATCTGAGGGGCCTCGGCAGGTTCAGGAGTTGGCCCCACACCCATCTGACAGTCTGAGGAAAACAACATAGGTGACACATAGGTGAAATAAGCATTTAACATGACATTGGGAACAAACTTTGCCCGATTTGGTCAGTCATACCTGTCTTTAAGGTGGCTGCGTGGGTGTGATTGACAGGGTGCTGGCCCTCCCCTGGCTGCGAGGTGGGGTCTGATTGGGTGGGTGCCAGAAAGGGCACTAAAGAATGCCAGGGGAAAACTGGAACGGAACGAGGCTCCACGTTGGTCCAAACTGTGGGGAGAAGACACTATTTGTGTAAACTGAGTGTCAGAATCCACAAATGGATCCTTGGACATTTTTTTCGGTGGGGGGACGTCAACTGTTTCAGGCACAATGTTTTGCTTTTTTTGATCCATGCTTATTGCAATGAGGTCACTATTTTATGTGCAGTATACAGTGGTACATGACTCATGAGTGACCTTAACAAATTTTATGAGATATGAGCTATTGCTCTGACGATTTTTTTTTTTGTCTTTAAGTTGTAAGCACCAATTTTGAGTTACGAATACTACATGGTGACACCAAATGTCACAACATGAAGCAGATAGCGTAAAATTAAAAAAAGGGCTGATGTTTGCTCAAGCTGTTTATTGCCACTCCCTGTTGAAGTTTACGTTAAAACTAAACATGAAACAAAGAGAATTACATGTTGTGTATTTAACCAAACCACATACCTTTGCCCAAATAAAGTCTGCTAGCTTAATGATAACATACAATGCAAAACGCCACAGACTGGTTAACAAAACTAGCATCGATGTCTCGGTAGTTGTAACCCTTTAAGCAATGTATTATAATGTCCTTGTATGTGGTTTAAGGATGAGACAGTTGCTTTATTACTACGAGCGATAACAGAATGCACATACAAGAGCTGCTATCGGCTACCACTCGCATCCAAGCACACCACACACAGACTCCCTGACTTGAGTCAACATTCCATCTTATGCCTCAATCAGACTACAGGATTTTAGCCCCAATATTGGCCCGATTTGCTATTGTGGGCATTTTCAACATATTTGGTCACTGTTTTAAACACCTGTTATTCACGCGCACAAACCCATGTTTACCAAAGCTTTAGCGCATTCATCGACAGAATGCCAGCATATTTACGTACAAACGTTATTGCTAGCACTAGCTTGCTAGGCTACGCAACATTTTGTTGCCTGCGTGCGAGCCATTTTGTACTACAAAGTCATGAACATACCTCAACCCCTCCTTGAATGGACAGCCCAAAACATCCTCTCCTGATTTTTTTTTCTCTTTTTTTCCCCACCATTGCCATGGCAATCTATTGTTTGACAACGTGTTCTCACCATGGTAACAGTTGAATCCGGTTGCGGTGAAAGGTGACACGTTTTCTGGTCATACCTCCCCGACAGTGTTTGATTTGACGAGATAAAGCCCAGTGATGGTAAAAGATGGGATATGGTGGTATCCGAATACGTCGTGTAGTGTTGCCACTGTTTGATCGAGATATGGCAAGATTTTAATGGCAGTAGTCTGACAAAGTGAAATCGTGAAAGACCAAATTTGTCTTATAGTCTGAGCCAGGCATATGTCTCTTTGCTTTTTCATATTATGTAATGTTCCTTGGTTCCATTGCTCTTTAATGTCACAACCGCCAATCAAAAGGCCTGCCCTTAACAACCCACGTTCAGAGTTGAGATATTACAGTATGGCTGAACCAAACCAGTGCAGCACACATGAAGATGGACAATATAACAAAACTCACAGGCATATATTATTTATCCTCTGTGAAAAACAACTGTTACTGCAGCTTACTGATCTTTAAAAGACCATCTGCTTCATCTATTTATTTGTATTATACTGCCTCTGGTCGTCAAGGCATGCACACCAGAAGATGCAGCACAATGTTAATGTGCATTAAAGCATGAAATGCATGATGCACAAATTGAAACAGATTAATTGCATTTCCATTAATTTCAATGTAAAAACACAATTTGACATAGTGTTTTGAGTTACATGTGCGGTCACAGAGCAAATTAAACTCATAAGTTGAGACACCACTGTATGTCAATTTTAAGGGTGCTGGGGAGGAAGTCTGCTTTATTTCCTTGATTGGTGAAAATTGAATGAGGCAAATGATCTATTGTTGGAGCCATAAATATAAACAGGTAAAGTAAGGCAAAGGCTTGAATGGAGAGAAAAAAAAAAAAAAAAAAAACAGGTCTACAGCAGGATGTCCTAAATTTGTACATAAACTTGAGAAAAATACATTATGTATTGCCAAAACATGGGTATTAAACACTATTTTCCAAGAAATTGTGTTTGGCTGGGGTTGTGGGCATGTAGCAAATTTCTCATTGATAAGAAAGATACAGGGAAATTCTAGATTGATACAGCTGACACACTAAATAAATGGCAATTTAACAATGGGTGAATTGAACATGAACTAACCAAACATGCTTAATCCTTGGCGAAGATACTGAGGATTCTCTGATGAGAACATGGTGGAGTTAAAATCTGTGACACTTCTCCTGAATAAAATCAATTGGTAATGTGTCCTTTTTATACAGTGCTCTCTTCGACGAGAGATAGGGAACTGCTCCAAAATGTTGATCTGCTATCGACAGGAGGTTTCTGTTTGTATCCGTGTCATCCTTCACAGTAGGCTCAGGAAAAATGGAGAGGTATGGTTTGGGTTCCAAGGTGAACAAAACGCAGTAGAAAATGTTCAATGTGACAAAAACAGAGTCGATTGTGGTCCAAAGACTTGGTTCCCTTGTTGGCTTTGGTCCAATTACCCCTGATGCCCTGCCCCGGTTGTTTGTTTACATTAGTGATGCGGTCGTGGGGCTGAATGAGTTAACGAGGCCTCCAATGCATCCACGACCTGGATTACAACATCAGGCCGGCTACTACGCAGTCTCCCAGGGCCATGTCACGACCCTCTCTGAGCATAACTGGAGCCCCTCAGACACAGCGAAGCTGCTTACAGTTGATAAGGAAAAAAAAAAAAAAAAAAAAAAAAAAAAAAAAAGAGACAAGCCGTGCGTCCAATAGGGCTTGACTATTTTTATGGATTTTGTTTTGTTTTGTTACGCATACATGCCCGAGGCGAGCACCGGAGCCCGAACCGCCGCGGCGCCCAATTCCGGAGCGAGTCCTCGGGCACGCCCCTGGTCGCGCACACGCCGCACAGATAAACGCCAAAACGACGCGGGTGTTCTCATGTCTTAGTTGCAAAGATGCATTCAAACCACTCACTGTCCACAATTCGACTGTCCGTTTGCTAACTACTATCCTCTGGGCACGTCGCAGCCCATCGAGGCGACCGAATGAAACGCTTCTATTCCACGGAATTAAAGCGAAGAATGAGCGCGCCCATTACAGTCTCGTGAGTATACCTGTTTGCTAGGTACAGGCAGATGACGCTGACTGGCGCATTCATCCATCACAACCTGACCAATGTAAGCCACCACCGCCCCCGATATAAGACGACAACCCTGGCGACTACTCCGGTGAGCGGACGCACAAAAAACGACACGAACCGCCCGTTTCTCTCTTCTTCCTCCTCCTCCTTGGATTTAAAGCGTTTCGGCCGCGGAAGCCCAAGAGGCGAGTGTCGTGGAGAGCGCCGCCGTCCACACGCAAGGTTTAGCTAGGCGCTTCTCGCGGACGACACCATAGGCACACGTCGTCCACTTCGGGTTTTTTTTAAATTATTATTTTTTTAATCCGGTCCACGAAAGTGCCCCCCTCGGCCGAGGTAATTCTCTTTTTTTTCCTCCCCTCCTCTTCCTCTTGTTGTAAACTAGGCTGCTTTGCTTTGCCCTCCCCTTCTTGCTCCTGTCAACCTCGCCCAGCCTTTGTCCCGCCCACCTCAGCCAATCCCGATTCGGCTATTGGCTGGAACGGCCCCCTATCATGTCCCCGCCGTCCACTCGGATTGGTCAGAACGTGCACTGGAATGCCAGTCATATGCAAATATCATCGGCGCATTGTCTATTGTCCAATCTACAGCTTGTTTAAAAATACGACCCACCGTCGGTAACACAACATATATACTTTAAATTGATTACAGTAACACTAACTATTGTTCGAATTAAACTCTCCAGAAAGCGGAGAACAGTTTATTTCGTTTACACCCCCACACCGGCTCGTACCATTGGTGCATGCTGTCGTAGTAAGTGTAGACAGACGTGGAAGGCGACCAATAGAAGACCGATACTCAGATGTACGCTAACCAATGCGCTCGCGGGTGCTCGATAAGACCCTGCCCAATTCTACAAACACTCCAATTTGTTTCTGATGGGAGGTTCTAGTCAGCTCTGTACCGTAAGATTTTGCAATATGATTTAAGTTAATGAGGACTTTTAAGTCAGTTTTACCATTTTTAAGCTGTTTTATCAAAGTTCTTGATCACAAATCACCCACAAAATATTTATTTCAAAAGGCAGCAAATTGCTCTATAAAACACAGTCAAGGCAAGGGAGGTGATGATGTCATTTTGCACAATTAATATCTTTCAAATCACTGTAGACAAATCGACATTTTCAAAGCAGAGAGTGAAGCGTTCTGATGCAACATGCTCACATGAGGGGTGGGAGAGGGCCAACGGGAAAGAGGAGGTCGCTTGAAAGAGAAGGAAACGGCTGAAACGGTCCATGAGTGGTGGGTAAAAATAGAGAGTAATTTTCACCAGGGGAAGCATGGATGGGGGAGGAGGAGGAGGGAAAAGAATTTGTGAAAACACAAGTTCTCTCAAACAGAGGAAGGGTAGGCCACAGAGAAAGGGAACGAGACTAAAAAGTGTTGTGAGAACAGAACTTGAACAGTGCGAGCAATCGCTTTGTTTGTCAAGCAAGAAGCATGAGTCATGCTGAGCTAGCACATCCAGACAAATAGAATACTGGGAGGGGTCTCCACTACGGTCAGCCCAATCAAGAGCTTGAGATGTGACTAGAGATGCTCGGAGAGACTCTGGCAGGCTGCCATCTGTTGTAAAAACGCTTAACCCCCTCAGCACCAAGCTGTACACCTGCACTTTGTCATTAAGATTCATGCATTATTAACTAAGAAATGAAGTAGAATGTTTAAAAAGCACCGTCTCACAATAATGGCTCGGTTAACAGATGCTTCCTTGACCCATTTCCCCACCCCAGCTGTTTTGTGGGAATCAGTTAAAGCTGTGTACACTTGTGAAAATGATTGGGTCAAATTTGAGCATTTTCCCACTCTTGCGAACAAAGTGAGCAAAGGCCCGAATATCAGATGTCTCTAAAAGATTATTCTGAGCAATTATCCTGTGGTGTGGCGTGTGTTAAGAGTGACTTTTCCTCGCCCTCTTTGGGGGAAGGAGACTGGCAATTGTCCGCGATATCATTTATGTGTGTGGTGTACTGCGCTGTCATCTCAAGTACAACACACACTGTAGGTAAGAACAGTAAGAACACACTTGGCGATTTTTTTCTTCTTGTGTCGTGGGGTCTTTTGCATTTGTAAAACAATAAGTTAAGATGTTAAAAAAAATGTTTATGTGTCATTTTTGAGTAAAGAAGTTAATTAAATGAATGGTAATGAAAACAACCTGCTTGGCAGAGGAAATAAAGTGATATCTGAACATAGGAAAGAAAAAAAAAGGACTCAAACACAATCCATTTTGCAATGCTGGGCAACTATATTTCGCATAGGAAATAATGGAAATGGAAGTAATCTGTTCCAGGTTCACGGCACGGTGGACGACTGGTTAGAGCGTCTGCCTCACAGTTCTGAGGGCTGGGGTTCAATTCCCGGCCCCGCCTGTGTGGAGTTTGAATGTTCTCCCCAGCCTGCGTGGGTTTTCTCCGGGAACTCCGGTTTCCTCCCACATCCCAAAAACATGCATGGTAGGTTAATTGAAGACTAAAAATTGCCCGTAGGTGTGAATGTGATGTGGATGGTTTGTTTGTTTGTATGTGCCCTGCGATTGGCTGGCGACCAGTTCAGGGTGTACCCCGCCTCCTGGCCGATGATAGCTGGGATAGGCTCCAGCACTCCCGCGACCCTTGTGAGGATAAGCGGCTCAGAAAATGGATGGATGGATGGATGGATGTACCAGGTTCAGACTGTCAACATAACAAAACTTAACGTTCAAGTTAAAAAATTACAAATTACATAAAAACAACAAACCAGTCCTCATTTTAATGAATGTCTAATGTGACAGTGACACATACACTTCGTAACACAAGTGTAAAAACAAGTTAACTACTGTAAAACATAAAAACAACAAAACACTCTAACTTTGATAACAAGCAACAGCATGCATGGTGACTTCACGGGTATAATCCTCTTTAAACATTCTTCTTTAAACACCCCAGGCCACTTCTTTTGGAATAAGTGTAGCAAAAAAAGCAAAAACACAAATTAGATGCTTCCTAAACCGAGGTCACGAGATTGGCTGATGTCTCAATGTGATGTTCCGAATGAAGGTGGTTCCTGGCGTACTTTTCCCAGATACAGTGTTCCCCTGCTATATTGCTGTTCATCTTTCGCGGTCTGCTGTATCGCTGGTTTTTAAGTGATCTCTAGCAGTTTTTACGGTATAGACAAGTCCGAATTTCGAGTTGCACTTGTTCACTGTAGTACTGCAACATGCCAGGCATCAGATCTTAGACATTCAGACAAATTTTGAGATTGCCTGGATTTTTCTCACTGAATATTGTGAAACCACATATTGCCTTTTTACACACTTGATTTTTCTTACTGCATATTGGGAACATGTGTTGGAAACATTTTCTAAAAGCTTTAAAACAGTTTACAACGGTCCCGTCATACGAAGTTTCGAGGTTACCTTAGCGTTTGTGATGGATTACTGTGCATTCCGAGTTATGTACAAATTGAGGTTACGTCGCCACCATAGGAACGGAACTCCTTTGTAAACTGAGGGCCTCCAGCAGTACAAGCTTAGAGGTATACAGGACAAACAGTCAAACACACAAATACAAAATGAAAACACTCACAAGGAGCATCGAACCGACAGAACACTGAACTTCAGTAATCGTGTGACTGAAGTTAATGATGTCACTCTCTAGGCCACGTCCCCTATGCATCTGTGTGACTTTCGGTTAAATTACACTTTATAAAAACAGTTTAATCCTTTACATCCTCTTTTATTATGTCTTTATATTTATATTTTGCAATACAGAGCTATTTGAAAATAACAAGTAAATTGAGTTATGAACTTGGATACGGGATGATTTCAACTCGTAAGGTACTACTGTGCAAGTAAATTAAGTTTTAAGCTCAGTCCTAATTACACTCATAAATCACTGTACCACTGTATTTTGGTGTGCTGATGTTGGATTTGAATAGCAAAATTATTAAATAAAAATAAATAAAAAAAGGTTACATTGACACCAAATGGAAATAAAAAGTCGTGGCACTTAGTCGCAGCCTAGAGCAGAGGCTTTTTACACAAAGTATACTATCTAAAAAAATACTTTTGCTCTCCAAGTACCACAATCATGACGGACATTAAAATACAGTAGCATAGCATAGGCCTAAGTGTTCATAAACCAAGAAACAGATTTTATTGCTATAAAGTATATTATACAACAGGTAGTTCCGACCAAGCAGTTTGACTGGACAAAAGTAATTCCATGAGTGATAATATATACTTCAACAACATTGGGAGTCTGTCTTTGCATATCACCTCACAGGTGTTCTAAACCGTTTATTTGGCCCACAACAACGGTCCGTGTCGAGACGACATTAGGTTGTTAAAAACGTAGTCACAAAGATGGACATAGTTCCAGAAATACCATTTGATTTAAAGTATGGCTATCCGTCACATGAGGACGAAGGCAAGGAGAGAAGCCCAAAGATGTCATCGAAAACCTCATGCTGTGCTCATGTGATGTAGCGACACATGAACGACACATCGTCCAAGCCGCTCAGTAAAAGTGAAACAATAAAACAAGTTTTATTCATTAATTTTTTGGGGTCAATGCTGAAGCTGACATCTCAGCTAGTCAGCATGTTGCACTAACGACAAATTCCACAGCTGACGCCACTGCTTGCTGCTATTTGTGTTAGAGGAGCCAAAAAAAAAAAAATCCAAACAAATCATAATTTGTTGTTGTTTCCTACTGTTAACTAATGAATGGCGCTTGTAGAACTGTTGTATAAAAGCGATATTACATACGAACCCGTGATGATGTACATTACAGAATCACAACCTTTTGTATGATATTGCTTATTTATTGTAAGCCACCGTAACATTATTCAAAGTCCGAATATTAACGCTGCAATTAAATATAGGACAATACAAAAGTATTTAAATTATTATTAAAGATCCCATGCCAGAACTTTACTTTTTTGTTTTAATAATCTTTGATGTCATTTTATCAGGTTTGCAAGATAATTTAGGTTGGAAATGCCAAGGATACCCTTTTTAAAGCTATTCTAGTTGGTCAAAAACACCTGGCAGATAAGACGGCTGGATTTCTCATTAGTATTTGATATGTAAATAAGCTTTGCTCTGATTGGATCGCTGTTCTCCATAATTTGAATATGAGAAACAGCTTTGCTCTGATTGGTAGTATAGGCGATATCTCAGCGTCTATCCTCAATTGACCGATCGATTCAATGCTCGTTCACACCGGACATAAAGTGAACATTTGCCTCGCATTACTTGCGCAAGTTTGACTGCAGGAATTTGCTTCATTCACGCCACAAGTAACAAAGACGAGGAGGGGCTCCTCCTGGTAAATACCAACACCATGTCTTATATTTCCTAATACAGAGTGTGTGTGTGTGTGTGTGAGAGAGCGAGAGCTAACGCTATTGCTAGCTTGGGTCACAGTAAAGTACAATTGACAGATGTAAACCAATACTTACCGGATACGCCAACTTCCTTGCTCACAATCCTCCAGGCTTGCTCTTTTATTTGTACAGTCCTGGTTTTAGTAGCAGGAGTTAATAAAACAACTATTATTTTATTTTCCATTGTTATGATCAACAACTCCAGGATGTTGTGTACATTCTCCACGTCGATTGGCTATCGCGACGCAGCGTTATGCAAATTTGGGGCTCCTGAGTTGAGTTGGTGGGTACCAAGAGCAAAGTGGGCAGGTACTTGAATAATGACTAGCGTAACTATCACAACAACTGAAAATGATCGGAATACTTGCCTGCCTTTTACCTTTCATCGGCTCTTACAACCCCAATTCCAATGAAGTTGGGACGTTGTGTTAAACATAAATAAAAAAAAATAGAATGATTTGCAAATCATGTTCAACCTATATTTAATTGAATACACTACAAAGACAAGATATTTAATGTTCAAACTGATCAACTTTATTGTTTTTAGCAAATAATCATTAACTTAGAATTTTATGGCTGCAACATGTTCCAAAAAACCTGGGACAGGTGGCAAAAAAGACTGAGAAAGTTGAGGAAAGCTCCTCAAAGATCTGTTTGGAACATCCCACAGGTGAACAGGCTAATTGGGAACAGGTGGGTGCCATAATTGAGTATAAAAGGAGGTTCCCTGAATTGCTCAGTCATTCACAAGCAAAGTTGGGGCGAGGTTCACCTCTTTGTGAACAAGTGCGTGAGAAAATAGTCGAACAGTTTAAGGACAATCTTCCTCAACGTACAATTGCAAGAAATTTATGGATTTCATCATCTACGGTCCATAATATCATCAAAAGGAGTTCAATTCCCGGCCTCTGGAGAAATCACTGCATGTAAGCGGCAAGGCTGAAAACCAACATTGAATGCACGTGACCTTTGATCCCTCAGGCACCACTGCATCAAAAACCGACATCAATGCGTAAAGGATATCACCACATGGGCTCAGCAACACTTCAGAAAACCAATGTCAGTAAAAACAGTTCGGCGCTACATCCGTAAGTGCAACTTGAAACTATGCAACGCAAAAGCCATTTATCAACAACATCCAGAAACGCCGCAGACTTCTCTGGGCCGGAGCTCATCTAAGATGGACTGATGCAAAGTGGAAAAGTGTTCTGTGGTCCGACGAGTCCACATTTCAAATAGTATTTTGAAATTGTGGATGTCATGTCCTCCGGGCCAAAGAGGAAAAGAACCAGCCGGACTGTTATGGACGAAAGGTTCAAAAGCCAGCATCTGTGATGGACCTTTGATCCCTCAGGCACCACCGCATCAAAAACCGACATCAATGCGTAAAGGATATCACCACATGGGCTCAGCAACACTTCAGAAAGCCAATGTCAGTAAATACAGTTCGGTGCTACATCCATAAGTGCAACTTAAAACTCTACTATGCAAAGCAAAAGCCATTTATCAACAACACCTTGAAACGCCGCCGGCTTCTCTGGGCCCAAACTCATCTAAGATGGACTGATGCAAAGTGGAAAAGTGTTCTGTGGTCCGACGAGTCCACATTTCAAATAGTTTTGGGGAATTTGCGGACGTCGTGTCCTCCGGGCCAAAGAGGAAAAGAACCATCCGGACGATTATGGACGCAAAGTTCAAAAGCCAGGAACTGTGATGGTATGAGGCTGTGTTAGTGCCAATGGCATGGGTAACTTACACATCTGAAGGCACCATTAATGCTGAAAGGTACATAAAGGTTTTAGAGAAACATATGCTGCCATCCAAGCAATGTCTTTTTCATGGACACCTCTGCTTATTTCAGCAAGACAATGCCAAACCACATTCTGCACATGTTACAACAGCGTGGCTTCGTGGAAAAAGAGTGCGGGTAATAGACTGGCCTGCTTGCAGTCCAGACCTGTCTCTCATTGAATATGTGTGGCACATTATGAAGCGTAAAATACGACAACAGAGACCCCGGACTGTTGAACAGCTGAAGCTGTACATCAAGCAAGAATGGGAAAGAATTCCACCTACAAAGCTTCAACAATTAGTGTCCTCAGTTCCCAAACGTTTATTGAATGTTGTTAAAACAAAAGGTGACGTAAAACAGTAGTAAACATGACCCTGTCCCAGCTTTTTTGGAACGTGTTGCAGCCATAAAATTCTAAGTTAATGATTATTTGCTAAAAACAATCAAGTTTATCAGTTTGAACATTAAATATCTTGGATAAATGGATTTTTATGGCATGGGAAATGGAAAATGCATTGCACACAAAAGTTAAATAATAAAGAAAACGTTCTATCCATCCATCCATTTTCTTTACCGCGTATCCTCACTAGGGTCGCGGGCTGCTGGAGCCTATCCCAGCTATCTTTGGGCAGGAGGCGGAGTACACCCTGAACCGGTCGCCAGCCAATCGCAGGGCACATAGAAACAAACAAGCATTCGGACTCACATTCACACCAGGGGGCAATTTAGAGTCTTCAATCAACCTACCACGCATGTTTTTGGGATGTGGGAGGAAACCGGAGTGCCCGGAGAAAACCCACGCAGGCACGGTGAGAACATGCAAACTCCACACAGGCGGGGCCGGGAGGCAGATGTGCTAAGCAGTCGTCAACCGTGCCGCCAAAACCGTTGTTTAAAATTAATTTCAAATGTATTGAAAAGCGGCACGGTGGCCGACTGGTTAGAGCGTCAGCCTCACAGTTCTGAGGAGCGGGGTTCAATCCCCGGTCCCGCCTGTGTGGAGTTTGCATGTTCTCCCCGTGCCTGCGTGGGTTTTCTCCGGGCACTCCGGTTTCCTCCCACATCCCAAAAACATGCATTAATTGGGGACTCTAAATTGCTGTTCATGACTGTGAGTGCGAATGGTTGTTTGTTCCTATGTGCCCTGCGATTGGCTGGCAACCAGTTCAGGGTGTACCCCGCCTCCTGCCTGATGATAGCTGGGATAGGCTCCAGCATGCCCGCGACCCTAGTGAGGAGAAGCGGCTCAGAAAATGGATGGATGTATTGAACATAAAAGTTATATCCTACGGAACTGTACAGTGATTCTTTTGCGTCCCACTAGATGGAGCTCATATACCTTTAGTGGTACACTTAGTCACACTAGTTATCACTGGCTTCGAGTGAAAAAAATAGAACCCCTAGCCCCTTTCAACTAAGATTCAACTTTCAACTAAGATTCCGAACAAAATCTCGCTGTTACTGTGGAGGTGTTCTACCATTGCACACACATCATAAGCCTAGTGTGTGTGTCTGTATGTGTGTGTGTGTGTGTGCGCCACATGACTGAGAAACTTTTACTCCCACTCGTTGCTTCAGGTGGCCATGGTTTAGGCGAGCTGCCACCTTCTGTCACCCTCCCGTCCAATCTCGTTCTCGCCTGGATCCGTCTTCCGCCCTCCCCCGGCGCCCGCCATTTACTCGGTCCAATTATAACTCACATGCCGCAGTCCTTCGCAGTTACCGTGGCAACAGTGATCCGGCAAGTCACCTGAGGTCTCGTCGCCGGGGCCCGTTGCCACCTATCGTATCGAATTGGACCTCGCCTGTCCGTCAACTGACTCAGAACCACACGTCCCGATTTATGGATACCCCTCCCCCCGAAAGAGACAATTTGACCTACTGTCAGGAGAAGTTAAAGGAGGCGTCCTATTGCAATAGAATGTTCTGTAGTGAACAAATGAGAGATATCAGACACTGATGGAGGGACGTTAAAGTATCCTGAGACCCCCCCACCTCAAAAGAAAAAGCATCCCTGCTGCACATGCAATGCTCCAGTTTGGCCGTATGGGGGCACTACTTGCATGCAAATACATGCCCAAGAAGCTCTGAGCAGCAGAAACATTGAACAGACATACAGTGTGGCACAAAAAAAAGGTTCAAGGATAGAGGGATGAAGAATTTGTCATTTTTGGGATGTCAGGGCCTGATAATGATTTTTTTTAAACTTTGAAAATCCATCCCACTGAGAGTATTCCTAACAGTTAAGGATTAATCTTCCAAATGACTTTTTGCGGGAAAAGTCTTTTAGAGGGCAGGAGGCGGTCGTGCAATATCCAGATGTGCTTGTTGCTATGGCCAGTGAGGATATGCGAGGGCTTTAAAGCGTTATGTAAAAAGTGTGGGGCACGGGTGGGAGGGAGGGAGCGGGGATGTTATTCCCGGGTATTCGTATCCGGGTAGACCAGGATGAGGAGAGCAAGAGAGGAGAAGAAAGGGGGAGGCGACACCACTGCAGTGCGATGGAGTAAAGAGTTAAAAATGAAAATGCGGAGCATTATTTTTCCAAAGATGGTGGTGAAAAGTGTGTGTGAGACATGTCGTGTGTGTGTAAGTGACACGGAAAAGAGTATGTTGCAATTTCCACACAATTTTGGAAGAACGTCAGTGTATTAGTTGTGAAGAGGCCATTTTGAACGTTGCTCTGAGGAAAAGAAGGCGACATTTAAGATGCGATAAAAATGCCCCTCCAAACAGTATAATTATTGGTTAAAAAAAAATTATGGTGAGCATAAATTATCCGGCGCAGTTTTGTTAGGCAGAAAATGCTCTTTTTAAAAATTAATTAATGCTCTCTTACACACATAACTGTTTTTAACAACTTCATTGATTTTTAAAATGTAAGGCCACATACACAACTGGGGAAAAACGGATAAGTGTGTTCTTACTGCTCTTTTAGTGTGTGGCTTACTCAAGATAACAAACAGCATACCACACACGTAACAATATTTGCACAGACAATCAAGAATCTCCTACCTGAAACTAGCTGTCTGTCGTAGTATCAAGACTGACCTGTGAGGGGCGGCATAGTGCCATGGGGCATCCAGACTGCCTAAAAATGTGAAGAAGAAAAGGTAGTAGTAGTAGTAGTAGTAGTACTACTAGTAGTAGTTGGATAGTAGAAGAAACTTATCTGGTAACTACAGCATTCCATTTCATGTCACAATCATGAAGTTGGTGGCTCCGCCCAACTCTTTGGTGAGCATAAACAAAAGGGTTTGCAAGTATTGAACAGGTTTAACATTTACGATTGTCAGCCCGACCGTTTTGCGAGCAAATCAGGGAGGAAAAATCAGTCTTAACACACCCACACCGCAATATAATCACTAAGTACAGTCTTTCAGAGACATCTGACAATTGGCCCTTTGCTGACTTTGATCGGAAGTGGGGAAAGTGCTCAAATTTGACGACAATTATCAGTAAGTGTGCACACCATTTTTACGATTGTTGGCACGACCATTGTCCAAGCAGATCAGGGAGGGAAAACATTACAATTAAAACACCCCACATCACAAGATAATCACTCTTTGGCCCGATTGTCAGTATGTGTGTACCCTGCTTCAGCCGTTTTCTAGATTGGGGAGAGCAAATCACTCTTAAAACATTACACACCATAGGATAATTGCTCAGGATAGTCTTTATGAGACATCCAACTACTGGGGATTTACAGTGAGTACGGAAAGTATTTAGACCCCCTTAAAATTTTCACTTTTTGTTATATTACAGCCATTTGCTAAAATCATTTGTTAATTTTTTTCCTCATTAATGTACACACAGCACCCCATATTGACAGAAGAAAAAAATGGGATTGTTGAAATTTTTGCAGATTTATTCAAAAAGAAAAACTGAAATATCACACAGCCATAAGTATTCAGACCCTTTGCTCAGTATTTAGTAGAAGCACCCTTTTGAGCTAATACAGCCATTAGTCTTTTTGGGAATGATGCAACAAGATTTTCACACCTGGATTTGGGGATCCTCTGCCATTCCTCCGTGCAGATCCTCTCCAGTTCTGTCAGGTTGGATGGTGAACGTTGTCGGGCAGCCATTTTCAGGTCTTTCCAGAGATGCTCAATTGGGTTTAAGTCAGGGCTCTGTCTGGGCCATTCAAAAACAGTCACGGAGTTGTTCTGAAGCCACTGCTTCGGTATTTTAGCTGTGTGCTTAGGGTCATTGTCTTTTTTGAAGGTGAACCTTTGGCCCAGTCTGAGGTTCTGAGCACTTTGGAGAAAGTTTTTGTCCAGGATATCCCTGTACTTGGCCGCATTAATCTTTTCTTCGATTGCAACCAGTCTCCCTGTCCCGGCAGCTGAAAAACACCCCCACAGCATGATGCTGCCACCACCATGCTTCACTGTTTGGACTGTATTGGACAAGTGTTGAGCAGTGCCTGGTTTTCTCCACACATACCGCTTAGAATCAAGGCCAAAAAGTTCTATCTTGGTCTCATCAGACCAGAGAATCTTGGAGTCCTTCAGGTGTTTTTTTGTTTTTGTTTTTGTTTTAATCAAACTGCAGGCGGACTTTCATGTGTCTTGCACTAAGGATAGGCTTCCGTCAGGCCACTCTGCCATAAAGCTCCGACTGGTGGAGGGCTGCAGTGAACTAGAACTTTCTCCCATCTCCCGACTGCATCTCTGGAGCTCAGCCACAGGGATCCTTGGGTTCTTCTTTACCTCTCTCACCAAGATTACTCAGTTTGGCCGGACGGCCAGCTCGAGGAAGGGTTCCGGTCGTCCTAAACGTCTTCCATTTGAGGATTATGGAAGCCACTGTGCTCTTAGGAACCTTAAGTGCAGCAGAAATCTTTTTGTAACCTTGGCTAGCTCTGTGCCTTGCCACAATTCTGTCTCTGAGCTCTTCAGGTAGTTCCTTTGACCTCATGATTCTCATTTGCTCTGACATGCACTGTGAGCTGTAAGGTCTTATATAGACAGGGGTGTGGCTTTCCTAATCAAGTTCAATCAGCATAATGGAACACAGCTGGACTCCAATGAAGGTTTAGAAGCATCTTAAGGATGATCAGAAGAAACGGACAGCACCCGAGTTAAATATGAGTGTCACAGCAAAGGGTCTGAATACTTATGGCTGTGTGATATTTAAATTTTTCTTTTTTAATAAATCTGCAAACATTCCAACAATTCTGTTTTTTCTGTCAATATGGGTGCTGTGTGTACATTAATGAGGGAAAAAAAGAACTTAAATGATTTTAGCAAATGGCTGCAATATAACAAAGAGTGAAAAATTTAAGGGGGTCTGAATACTTTCTGTACCCACTGTACTTACTTTGATGGGAAGGGTGGAAAATGCTCCAATTCTGCCTGATTGTTGGTATGTGGTTAACCCCCCCTTTTACGGCTGTCAGTTCTCCAAGCAGATTCAAGGAGGAAAAATCACTCTTAAGACACCGCACACCACAGTACAATCACTTAGGATAATCTTTCAGAGCTAAGCAACGATCGGGCCTTTGCCGACTTTGATCATAAAAAAAAGCTCAAATTATGTGCACTTGTCGGGATGTGTGTACCCTGCTTTAGCCATAATCAAGATCAGGGAGAAAAAAAGTTACTCTGAACACACACACCAAACCGCAGTATAATCACTCAGGATAATCTTTTAGAGCCATCCGGTAATCCGGCCTTGCTGAATTTTATCGGAGGGGTGAACATTTTTTTGAAATTAAGCCTGATTGTCGGTATGTGTGCAATCGTCTTTAGCCACTTTCAAGATCAGGCAGAAAAAAAAAATCAATCTTAACACACCCCACACCACAAGATAATCGCTTTGGATAATATTTCAGAGACATCCAATAATCAGGCCTTTGCTGCCTAGTCAAGCGATGGAAAATGCTCAGATCCAGCACAATTATCAGTATATGTGTACCCCGATAAAGTCCGGCAAACACACTCTCCGAACTTGCTACACGATGAGACTTGTATTAATAATATAAAATGTCACATTAAAAATTCTGTGTACATTAATGACTGTGGGAGAAAAAAATCATCTACACCACGGGTGGGGAACCTTTCTCCCATCAGTGGGCATTTCAGTTTCTAAAAAATTGTGTCATCAGATTACCCACACACACACACCATTGTATTTATTGCCTCCATGTTATGTCACTGTTTCATTAGGAGGATGTTTGCTTTGTTGCCATGGAAACAGACGTTTTGGTGCTCACAGACACACGAAAGCCAGCACTCTGTGATTGACGCCTGGTTACCCTCACTCGCTCTCTCCCACACACGCACGCACGCACAAACACACACACATGCACACGCACACACACACGCACACACACACACACACACACACCGTAAAATAGGGTCTCACTCAGTCCTCACCTTGCCGCTAATTGTATTTCTGCCAGATTCTGTGCGTTTTTTTTATGGCGAGTTGGGAGAAGACATTTACTGACTCATTAGCGTAGTCTTTTATGGGCCAGCACATACACGTATGACAGATGCCGCGTAAATTGTACGACCGTGCAATGGCTTATTTGACACACATAAAAAGAAGGTTTTGAGTATTAAAGAAATTATTTTCTGGCTAAACATTTGATTATAAAGAGTGAAATGAGTTGGATTATGTTGTAAAGTCCGGACACCTTTTTACATGGACCAAGAGCTGCTATTAGATTATTTTGACAAATGCCTGTAAATTAACCAGGGTTTAGAGTTGTTATGCACTGACCAATTACGTACATTTTAGCTACTCCAGCGTGACACGACTCTCTAAAAATCGTTTGTTCAGGGAAGCTTTGCGAGTGCAGCGAGTGGGTGTGTGCGAGGTAAGCAAGCAATGAGGAGAGAAGTCCAAGGAACCAAGTTTCAGTGTAATCAGATCATGTCGTGTTTTGAAAGGAGAAAACGTCAAAGACCTGTTAGATAACAGAGTAATTAAGATTTTGTTTATATCCATAATATTTGACCTTCTTTTCCGCAACGTCTTTAATATTTACTCTATTTATTTTTCTATTTTCAAGCACTATGTAAGAACTATATTTTCAGTTCAGTTCAGTGGGTATGTACGGTGTTTTTTAATTGAAACCAAATTGTGTGCAATGTAAATCCTCCCATTTGACACGACTCAGCCAATGTACAAGCTGAGCAAATTGAGTTAAGTTCAGATTGTTTATACCAGACATAAGGCTCCGTAAAGTGCCTGAATATCCATCCATCCATTTTCTGAGCCGCTTCTCCTCATTAGGATCGCGGACGTGCTGGAGCCTATCCCAGCTATCATCGGGCAGGAGGCGGGGTACACCCTGAACTGGTCGGCAGCCAATCGCAGGGCACATATAAACAAACAACCATTCGCACTCACATTCACACCTACGGGTAATTTAGAGTTGTCAATTAGCCTACCTTGCATGTTGTTGGAATGTGGGAGGAAACCGGAGTGCCTGGAGAAAACCCACGCAGGCACGGCGGGGAGAACATGCAAACTCCACACAGGAGTATAGAAAAAAAATATTAAAGGAGCAAAGAAAAATATTAGAATTATTATTATAATATTATGTATTTAACTTGAAAAGTATGCGTGTGTGTGTGTATATATGGTGTTCCCTCGCCATTTCGCGCTTCACGTTTTGCGGCTTTAGTGCTTCGCGGGTTTTTCCAAAATATTCATAATAAGACGCGTTGTTTCATGTTGATGCGCGCCCTGCATGCCAAACAAAGAGATGAGTTGACTCAGAGGCTTTGTACATGCCTGTACATGCCTGTACTGTATGGGCACTCATACAAAGCGCGTGATTGGTTCCCGGCACGACATCGACCAATGAGAGCACGAGTGGATTTATCCCGTGAGCTGATTGGCTGCGCATCATCGCAGCCTCACCCAGCATCTTCCCTTGTTGTGTCTCGCCAGTCTAATCCACGCTGTTGTGTTCGCAATAACTTTTTTTGTTTAAGTGATAATTTTTCAAATCCTACTTCGCAGTTTTTCACCTTTCCTGGGGGGTTCTGGTCCCCATTAACCGTGAAAAACGAGGGAACACTGTAAATGTATATATGTGTGTGTGTGTGTGTGTATATATATTCATGTAATAAGCGGCACGGTAGATGACAGGTTAGAGTGTCTGCCTCACAGTTCTGAGGACCGGGGTTCAATCCCCGGCTCCGCCTGTGTGGAGTTTGCATGTTCTCCCCTGCGTGGGTTTTCTCCGGGCATTCCGGTTTCCTCCCACATCCCAAAAAACATGTGTGGTAGGTTAATTGAAGTCTCTAAATTGCCCCTAGGTGTGAATGTGGGTGCGAATGGTTGTGTACCCTGTGATTGGCTGACAACCAGTTCAGGGTGTACCCTGCGTCCTGCCCGATGGTAGCTGAGATAGGGTCCAGCACTCCCGCGACCCCTGTGAGGATAAGCGTCTTAGTAAATGGATGGATGGATAGTCATGTAATATATATTTGTTGTTAAAACATGACCAGAATATTTCTATAGTTATTCTATTAATTTCTTGACAAATTACAAAGCAAGTGTCAAGAAATAAATCAAATATTTATATTATTATGGAACAATTATTGTTTAGTACTATTAAAAATACATTTATAATAAAGAAATAAAAAATAAAATCCCTCTATCTATCTACCAGCAATAACAGCAATAAATATATCAAATATTTTTCTTTACGGTTTTCATTCGTCAACTACTAAAACACTAGCATATATTCAAATTTTTAAATAACTTTTTTATTTTATGTTTCATTAATATTTATTGTTCTATTTTCAGGCAATTAAGGAACATCTATAATCTACTCTATATCTATATGTGTAAATAAAGTTATTTTTGAACAAGCCTTCCTTAAGTTTTTATTACATTTTTCACCTCAGTTTAGTGTGACAAATCTACAATAAATATTTTTGGGAATACTATAGAATTGTTTGAGATATTATTTTATTTGACAGTGATGAAAAAAATATTTGGGACAGAATTCAAATGCATGCTGTTTTTCTGTTAACCTCTGACCCCTGCTATAGTTGGCGTTAGTTGGTTGGCGTACAATGTAACAGTATATGACAAACACCTACACAACACACACTCTCACAAGTACTGCTTCTTTCCCTCGGCTTTCCATACGTACACAGAGGTTTCACGCTGCATTTCTCAGTCTATACCTCAAGAAAAAAACGCCCACGTACGTGACGCCCACTCAAAGCCCGTCAAAATAAAGGCACATGCACACGGGCAACCATGCGTGATCCGGCACAAAGGGATGCTATTTATCCATTCGGCGTCCTTTCAGCCGTATAAAAGGGGCTGTGAGGCGGGAGCATACACTCAAAATGACAGCGCTCCCCTTCCTGTCCACTTCTCTGTCACAGTCGCGCGCCTCGATACGGCAAGACGTGCGTTCACACGGGAGGCCGAAGGGGCCCGGTTGAAGTGAATTGTACAGGCGGCTGTGATAATACATATGTGGATTGAATTTAGTAGAATTTTATACGAAAAGTCATTCATTGTAAGTAGAACAAGACTGGATGTGGTGTGTTTCCTCAAATAGTGACCTCCCTTCAAATAGATGTCATGCCCCAATTAATCTGCATTGTACACCAGCAAAAAAAAAACAACAAAAAAAAAACACCACACCTAAAAAAAAAAAAAAATAGGCTCCTTCTGCTCTCTCACTATCAGATTTGTTTTAATGAAAAGTAATGCACTAATGTAATAGAAAAATATTGGGATTTCATATTTCCTCCAATAGGGGCCATTGGCCTCTACTTAACTATGTGCCATACCCTAATTAATTAACGTCATTCATCTTGAAAGAATAAACATCACACTTCCATGAGCCACCTCTTTTTCATTTTTTAGGTGAAGATTGAATGATTAACACCACAATGTGTAACGGTAGACGTCATTATTACAACACACATAAAGCACGCATGGCATCTGTAAAGCTGAAGTTTAAGGTGGAGTTTAACGACAGAAGTGCTTCTGTGTGCATCGCAGAATGTTTCAGACAAAATGGAAGATGTCTCAAGAGAATTTTGTCTTTTCTACCAAAAGTAAAACACTGTAATTACTAGAAAACAGATAAATTGGGTGTCGTATTTCCTCAAATAGTGGCCTCAGCCTGAATTGCTGCATTGGCCCAATTAATTGTATATCGTGAAAGCATAAATATCGCATTTTTTCCCATCCATCCATACATTTTCTGTACCACTTATCCTCACTAGGGTCGCGGGCGTGCTGGGGCCCATCCCAGCTATCTTCGGGCAAAAGGCGGGGTACACCCTCAACTGGTCGCCAGTCAATCGCAGAGCACATATGAACAAACAACCATTCGCACTCACATTCACACCTACAGGCTATTTAGAGTCTTCAATCAACCTACCACGCATGTTTTTGGGATGTGGGAGGAAACCGGAGTACCCGGAGAAACGCCACGCAGGCACGGGGAGAACATGCAAACACCACACAGGGAGGTCGGATTTGAACTCAGGTCCTCAGAACTGTGAGGCAGATGTGGTAACCAGTCGTCCACCGTGCCTCCACTGAGCTGTGTCAAATATGCCAATATGCACGTTAACTGGGAGGGTTGCCATAAATGAGTTAAAGAGAAAGTGTATCTATAAACTCTGCATCTTTACTATCCAGTGAAAAGACTCTACAGAGAGATACGTGTTTAATTTCTTCTGTGACCACACTCGACTCTTAAAACGCTCGTATCTCAAATCAACTTTCCCCACTGAACTGAATGGAAATCTGTTCCAGCCCCCTAAAAACACCCAACTTTTTTTAACGTGTTTTTTTTTTAATAGCAAGAACTGCACTGAACAGCATTGTGGTGTATAAAAACACTAACATTTGCTCTCCATATAACCTGGAAACATGAAAAATGCATGCATAAAACACAACTGTATCTAATGTATTCTTTCCGTGTTCCCCCTCACCTGTGGGGTCTATTGGCGGTAGACAACCCAACTTAATGGTGCATTACTGCCCCAAACTGATACTGTCCTTCCACTGCAAGGAAACTAATGTGAATTGATGGTGGCCGGATGTTGTGAAGTTTGCTGCTGCCAAACAGCAGCGGGGGGTCTAAAGCACACTCGTATCTTAAATTGTACTGGTATCTTAAGACAAAAAAAATCAGCCAAGCAACAGCTTGTATGTAAAGGCACCACACTCAGTACTCGAACTCCAATTAGAATTTTTTGGGGGTAAAAAAGAAGGAAGGAAAATCATTTTTGAGTATTTTCGGAAAAATATAATAAAAAAATAATAATCTGGTGATACAATCTTTTCATTGGCCAGTGACAAAATATTGAGTTTTTATTAATTACATTTAATTATTATTTTAAATAATTGTCAGGAATTTGTTGAAAAAATATTTATTATTTAGTTTTTTTTTTTTAAGTAAAATAAGCAATATTATTTGATATGATAAAAATATGTTAGTGTAAATAAAAGCCTCTGTGCAGTAGTAGCACCTTACCCCCAATGGATGCCTGGTTCTCTCTGCAGATACAGTAAGTAAACTCCCGTAGCTAATATACGAAGAAATAATTTAAAATGATATGCCCTCACCCTTTAACATGCACTGCGTTCATCATGTTTGTGGAGTGGGTTGCCGCAAGGGACCAACATTTCTTTTTTGGAGCACGTCACTGCAGACTTTGAAGCAACGACACTTAAAATAGTTCACGACAATACAAGGAACACACACATAAGAAACACGCATTTTTAGATAGGTATGTACAGTACCTGCCGACACATTGTTTCACTACGTCGTGGCATGAGTCACTAATAAAACAAATATACACATTGAAGAAGTCAGAGGATTTGCACGCTAAATAAACCTGTCATGTTCAGGCAAAATATTGACACAGATGCTTTATTTTTATTTCTCTGAGCCATCACCTTCTCTCTATTTTTTTCTCTTACGGATTTAAACCTCATTTTGTCTGGCAGCTATCAAAACAGCAAATCAACACCAACAAGCTGCTCCCTAACTGGCCTACATACAGCACCTTCCATAGCCACTCATGCTCTTGTCATGAAATGTTAATTTCTAATCCGGCGCTTACTTGTGTTTTGGA
The DNA here is from genome assembly GCF_024500385.1 of Phyllopteryx taeniolatus. NCBI lineage: Eukaryota > Metazoa > Chordata > Actinopteri > Syngnathiformes > Syngnathidae > Phyllopteryx > Phyllopteryx taeniolatus. Next base: position 15,969,338 of record NC_084507.1, read on the forward strand.
TTCGAGTCTCTAACACTGATTTCTAACTTTCTATTTTTTTAACTGATATTTACCATCTTTCCACACCCACATCCGTCCGTCTATAATGACTTCGAATATATAACGTCGTCAAAGCACATCCTGGGGAACACGTCTCATTCCCACAAAAACACCGTCTACTTTCTTCCCTCAATCTCAGTTCAAAATGCACAGATTAAAAAAACATGTAAGAGTATTTTAGTATATCTACTATGATGCTTTAAGGCAGATGTCGAACTCAACTCGGGCACATCATTTTTTTGTGACCCACTAAAGCAAATCAACAGTGTCTACTTCATGCTTCCTGCTAAATTGATTTGTACTCTTCATTTTGGCAGAAAATCTGTACCAAAATTGCAAAAAAAAGTCACTTTTTCCATAAATTACAAGCTATTTTTTTTTCCCAATGAATCCCTTCTTAACATATATTGGACACTAGTATTTAGATTTAATTGATTGTCACTATTTTCCATGACTTCTGATTTCAAATTGTTGTTAAATAATTGTGTATATAAAATAATATGATGAAATGATTATACATTTATATGATTCTCATGGACAATGGCCATGTGAAAGAAACCATAACTACTGAATTAGTGCCGTTTTAGCGAGCATGTTCAATTTTGGGACATCAGCTGTGCATTATTAGGTCCGTGAGACGAATTGCAGGTGATTGCACAGGCCACATGACCATCAGCTTCGGCGTGACACACAAGAATGACGACCGTATGGGACGACAGCATGTCGGCTTACGTGACAGTTATTCGGCAGGCATCGGCGCCACTAGCGTATCATGCCACATTTGTGGTTCAATACTGTGGACATGATCTGATATGAGATGAGTGAAGCGGATGTGACACTGCAATGACGATTAAGTTCTACTTGTAAATTAATGTTTATCCAAATTATGAATTTCTGTTGATGGTGATAGTAGCATATTTATAATTGCCTGGTATTTTAGGATAAAATATATGGAGATAAAAAATAAATTTCTCACTTTCGGAATGCAATCTTTTAAATTCAGTGCATTAAAAACTATGGAGGAGTATTAGGGCCATAATGAAAAGGAAAAAAAAACAGTAAAAGTGCAACAACAAAAAAATCATACAGCGACAAGAATACGTTGTAATGGTACAAGGAAAACATTTTAATCTTATGAGAATAAAATTGGAATTACGACAATAAAGTAGTAATGTTACATGAGAAAAGTAGTAACGCTACGATAACAAAATAGTAACGTTACAAGAAAAGTAATTCGCAGTTTTATGAAAATGAAGTTGCAATGCTACCAGAATAAAGTCGGAATGTTACTAGAGTAAAGAAGACTAAAGTTGTGACATTGCAAAAATAAAGTCATAATATTACGTGATTTTGGGGGGGGGGGGGGGGGGGGGGGGGGACGTTTTCAAGTTACGGGAAGAAAATAGTAATGTTACGAGAATAGAATTGTAATGTTATCAGAATATGATCAGAAGATTACAAGAATGAAGTTAAAATATTATGAGAAAAAGTCACAATCTTACAAGAATAGTCTTAATGTTATAAAAATAAAATTGTAATGTTACAAGAATAAAGTTGGAAGTTTACAAGAATAAAGATATGGTTACAAGAATAAAGTTATGAATAAAATCATATTACAAGAAAGTATCATAATGTTACAATGTTAATATTACGTGACAGTTTTTCAAGAAAGTAACAAAGTAACGAGAACAAAGACATCATGCAAGTAGCTCACTGTGATAGTGGGACAAGTCAAAAGTCAATAGTTATGAGAAATTAGTCATATAATTAATTACATTGAAAAAGTTGTAAAAATACTGAAAAAAGTTATGCCATCCAGCCATCCATTTTCTGAGCCGCTTCTCCTCACTAGGGTCGCGGGCGTGCTGGAGCCTATCATCGGGCAGGAGGCGGGGTACACCCTGAACTGGTTGCCAGCCAATCGCAGGGCACATAGAAACAAACAACCATTCACACTCACAGTCATGCCCACGGGCAATTTAGAGTCTTCAATTAATGCATGTTTTTGGGATGTGGGAGGAAACCGGAGTGCCCGGAGAAAACCCACGCAGGCACGGGGAGAACATGCTAACTCCACACAGGCGGGGCCGGGGATTGAACCCGGGTCCTCAGAACTGTGAGGCTGACGCTCTAACCAGTCGCCCACCGTGCCGCCATAATAATGACATAATAATCAAAAAATTACAATAATTATGAGTGAAAATTCCCACACAAACCTAAATGCAGGAGTCTGACTTTTTCCCCATAGTGACATTATTTATTTTCTTTTTAGTGTGGCCTTGATGCTCAGTTTCTGACCATTTTGGTTAACACGATTCAGTGCTTTCATGTAATGTTCTCTTTGGTTTGTATGCCAATGAATGAGAGCTGTTAATAAAGCACCTAATAAGTAACGTGCCAGACTGTCATAAAATGCCGCATCGACAAAAAAATTAACTCTTGAAAAAGAGGAATATTTTTGCAATACATAAATTTGTCCTGTGCCAAGACAGTTTGGCTAATTGTCCCTGATTATATTCCTTTGTAATTACTTAGTAGTTTGTATTATTCAAAATTACTTAGTTGTAACAATTCTAATTGATGGGCAACATTTGCAACGAATGATAGTCCATTAATGTCGCTATGTTCCTTTTTACCTTTTTTCATGTCATTTGTTTTCCACCATAATTTTTTTGTATTTTATTGTGTACGTAATCCATTACAGACCATGTGTGTATTGTGACTGCATTTTTACAAAGGTCCCTGACCTCACACAAACCAACACAAATGTAAGCGTTCTCACCTGTGCCAGGTCGTCCCATGATGATGTCCTTTCGCGGTGCGGGGTGAAGGCTCTCCACAGGTAGGATCAGGGGCAGAAGTGCCGTGGGGGAGGGGTGGCAGGGGACCGGCTGCTGCACCCCGCCCTCAAAGCCCCGGTTCTGCCCTCTTCCCCCAGAGCTGTCCACGCTGCATGGAACGGGGGTGGCGACGGCTGTGCTGACGGTGACTGAGAGGGCCTGCAGGTGGGCGCTGGTGGGGGTGTCCGAGGTGGGTAGAGAGGACGGCGAAGGTGACACGAGCAGCAAAGTTTGTGCTGGATTTCGCAAAAGGACGGTGCCATTGGGGATTGTGGCTGCTGCAGCGTTGATGGGTACGGGAACCTGGAGGCCAGAAATCGGTTGGGGTGTGAAGGGGGTTATGCCGTTGTCTTTAGTTAAAGGAGGTTCGACCCCTCCTTCTTTTTCACCTGCTTTTCCTAAGGGACACTCTATGAATTTTGTCAGCGGAACGTCAGGATTCCTCACAATGACGGGGGAGTCACGCAAGCTCTGCTGGGACACAGGGACCACGCGACGAGGTCCTCCGTCAGAGTTCAGAGGGGACGGAGGTGCCGGGGACACTAGCAGAGGAGGAGGGGAGGCGGCTGTGAGGGACGGGGGCCTGCTCAAGGAGGGGGTGGTGGCTACCCTCAGCCGGGAGAGGGTGGGTGTGTGGGAATGTGTCGCTGGTGTTTGCGGGGACAGGACCCTGAAAGAGTTGTTGAGGTCACCCTGCTCCAGCTCTGTCTTAGGCGTGTAATTGTGGTGGTGCAGGGGCAGGGGGAGGTGCGGTGGAGGGGGTGCGTCTGGTTTTCTTTTACTGGGGCTCATCGGGACCGTAAACGTCAGGTTGCTGTGGAACGACGGCTGGATGCCTGAAGTGTGTCTCTCCCGCTCTCCTCCCCCGGCTGGGGTCATCGCCTTGCTGCCCCCTCCCCCTCCCCCCCCTGTGCCGCTTGGCTGCCTGTGCCGCCGGTGTTGAAGAACCGGGGAGGCGGTAATTGGGGAGAAGTTCGCCGGCCTGAAGCCAAACAGCGGGGAGGGTGAGGGAGAGGGGGCAGGGGAGAAGGGGGACTGATTGGATACGGGAGAAAAGGACGGTGTACCAGAGCGGGAGCTTCCTAGCGACACCAGCATAGTAGCCGCCTCACACTCGTCGAAGTCGAAGCGTGCCGACAGGTCATGGGGGAGGACGGAAGGGAGGAGCAAGCGGGGTCTGGAGTCTCCCCTGCTACTGGTCTCGCTACTCTCCCTCGACGTGTCATCCCATTCGAACTCACTGCTCACTCTGCCCCGCAGGTCAGACGGTGTCACCGTCCCTGAGCTGCTGCCCCCTCCGGCCCTCTCCCCTCCTCCAGTGGCCTCCATCTCCTTGGTCCTCATCGACAGGTGTCTGGAGCAATAGCCGCGACGCTGAGACTCCTTCATACAGCCCTCCTTGGAGCACAGCCTCCTCCACTGCTTGCCGTTGAACTTTTTACGGATACCGTTCTGGGTGCACACAACGTCGCCCTTCTTGTATTTCTGCTGAGCCAACGAGAGGGGTGTCCTGGAGCGAGAAGAGGTAGAGGAAGTCCCCCCCATGGACAATTGTGTCTGGGTCTGAGTGGGAGTGATCTTGGTTGGAGGTAGATTTGGTGGAGTGCTGTTCATTTCGGAACTGAGTAAGGCAGGTGAAGGAGGAGGCTGGGGGCTTGCTAGGGTGGAGAAATGAGGGGGTCCCAAACCTCTCACTACAGAGAGGTGAGGTGAGGACGGGTGGTAGCTACTGGACTTTGAAATTATATTTCTGTGCTGTGACATGGTAGAGTTTGTTTTGGGTGGTCCTGACATGTTAAAACGAGATACCTCAACATCTTCCTCTGGGATGTTGACTTGTTTCTGTTTCTGTCTGTCTGAGTAGACCGTGGTGGCCCCCCCACTAGGAGTAACAGTGGAGGGATGAGGAGGCGGATGTATGTTTCCATAGGGATGCCCCGTGGCAACCCCTTGATGAGACAAGCCGTGGTTCAGCCTTGCTCCCCCTCCCAGTACACCCATTCCACTACTCAACTGGCAAACCTCTCTCTCCACCTCCATCTCCTCCCTCCACTCTCTTTCTTCCCTTTCTCTGTCCCGCTGTCTCTCCCGCGCACCCCCACCCTCAAATTGTGGGACATCCCAGGGAGGGGTGAGCAGTCTCAGATTCTGTCGGGAAACCCACACGGTCTGAGCTTGACTTTTTTCTCCCTCCTGACGGCCAGTGCCACCATCCAAGGTCTCTCCATCTTCAATCAGGACCACCTGGTAGGGGAACGAGACACCGGGGTGGGGGTCCACCTGAGAGACAACGCCCTCTCTGTACAGCAAAGGACCCCCCTCCTCTCCACCGAAGGGTACACACACTTTGGTACTAACCGCTACAGGCGACATGCCGGGTGGGGGGGCATCCAAAACTAACTCGACAATGGCCCCAGATCCTGATGCTGTCATCATGGTTCCGCCATTAAAAGGATATTTAACAATTGTGTCCTTTCCTTGGAGTTGAACTTCAACAGTACCCCCACTGACCCCCCTTACCACACCAGGTCTGAACACTGGGGACAGGGGGTATGAGTCTCTTGTCCTGAACCCCCCTTGAACTGTACTGCAGACACTGCTCTCCATGGAGCTCCTTATCTGGCGACCCAACACTCTCTGGTTTTTCAAACCTTTAGCAAGTGCTTCAGCAAGCCCGCCTGTATCACTAACTCCCTTGGGCAGCAAGTTCAGCGAGGGGGCGGGGGTCTTTCGATTGCTTGGTCCGTTTGCATCTATCACGTTTAGATCAGCGGAGTGCTCACTGGCTGTGTCAGTGGAGGAAGAGTGCACTGAGTTGGGGGCCCCCTCTGATTCATTCTCCCCCACCTGGGACTCTTTTTCTTGGGTGGCTACTGTCCTGAGAGCCCCATTATGTTCTGTGGCTTTACTGGTCACATGTTGTAATGATGACTGATTACCTGAGTACACATTATTTCTGCTATTTACACTGCTATTGGCCATGCTAGTGTTATTTTTTGTAGTGTTTATAGTAGCATCTGTTTTTTTGTTAATTATATGACCAACATTGTTGCAGTTCCTCAGATTATTCAGAGTTAGATTTACACTGTCACCGGTTTTGCTGTTGCTATTGCAGGAAGTGTTGCCTGTGGGTGCAGGGCTGGAGGTAGGAAGGATGGTGGGAGGAGTGGCGTTGCTGGCAAAGTGCTCATACGTGTATTTCTTTTTGGGAACGCGAGCCTTAAAAGTGGCTGTTTTTCTGCTAGACACCGAGGCTGGGCTGGGATTGTGGTTGGCGGCCAGGGGCGGTGTGGCCGTGCTTTGCGGCGTGGCGGGAGAGGTAGGGGATGCTACAGAGTCAATGGACGTGCTTTGGCACGCCGTCACATCTTTTGCTGTCTTTACCGCATCCTTATCGGCGGACTCGACCGGTTTCCTCAGCCCGGTCAACTCTCCCCTCCTGGAGGCATCGTTGTCTGCGGTCGGATCCTTGTGAAGGTCGGCTGCTGTGGGTGGGCTCTGCTTGGAGAAAGTGCTGGGTGTGCTCTGTGGTGTTTTGCCGGGTGACTCCCGCTTTATTCTTTTTGGGTCTTTCTCTTGAGGAGCCTTAGCGCCCGCTCGCCTTCGCCCCCCTCGGCCTCGGGACGACAAAGGAGATCGCCCCCGTTGTTTCTTTAACGGACTCATTTCTACTTCGATGCAGATTTGCGTGACGTTACTCTTCTCTCTCACTCTCTCCTTTAAGGCACTTCTGTCTTCGCTTCTCTGTATTACAGAGCTAGAAGGGAAGATAGAAAGACACGGTCATTTAATTCTTATATAATAAATTTATTAATTAATTCTTAATTCTTAATGCATGCATCCATTTTCTACTGTGTATCCTATTCAGGTTAGCACACTGGGTGAGATGTGAGGTATACTCTAGACTGGTCGCCAGTTAATCACAGGTTAAATATAGAAAAACAAGCATTCACACTTGACATGTACACTAACGCCATTGGATTTACTGTAGTCTTCCATTAACCATATACAGTATGCATGTTTTTGACAAAGTGGGAGGAAAACGGGTAACCCACACAAACTCCACCCAACCAAAATGTATATCCAAACAACACCTTCACACTCACATTTACACTTATGGACAATTTCAACTCTTTAATTATCCATTCATGGAACGAAGGAGGAAAACAGAATAAAAAAACCCACATGGTCAAGATTTGAACTCAGAACCTTTGACTTTGAGACTAACCACATGCATCACCATGCCGCTCTATCTTCAATCCAAATTGTAACAATTGGCATGGTTGGACATTTGACATTTACTGCGTTGCAGTGTGTCGCCTAGTACTGAGGATTTATAAACTTCACTCATAAACGCTTCCCTCTGCCATATGCAACCGTTTTGGAAAAAAAGATAAAGGACATCCAAGGTCGCTCCATTGCCTTTACTTAAGTATCCCATTGACTGCCTTTACCTAGGATGTCAAATTCATTTTTGTTGGGGGCCACAATGTAGTTATAATTTCCCCTCAGTGGGCTGTTATGACTGTGAAACCACAAGTGTATAATCGTTTAGTCATATTATTATTACATATACAAAACACATTTATGATGACTGGTTTTTAAGTAAGAAATCAAGGAAAATCTTTCGTTAAAATATTGTTCAATTTATTTTAAAAAAGGGGTTTGCTCACAAAAAATGCTTGCAGTATCGCAACGTTATTAACTCATTTATTGCCAGCCGTTTTCAAAGCTTCCAAATATTGGAATTATAATATAATTATGAACAACATATATTATATAATATATAATTATAAACTCAAGATCCATAGAATATTGTGTTCAGTTACAACATAGGCACAGAACCTACCAAAAGAAAGAGTAGACAGACTCTCTTCTTTCACGAGTAAAAAAAGTTTGTTTCTCGCTTTTCCATTCTTTTGCAATCAACAGGAGAACATGGGTTGGTTACACCAAAAGCAAGAGTTTCTGACCAAAAAGCTGAGAAAATGAGCTTTCCGTGACGAGAAACTTTGATGCAAACATTTTTGCTTTTGTGACACCTCAAAGCATAAAACAACAAAAACATGACTGGTAAATAATAATTTATTAAGAGATATACAGTACAACTAAGAAACGCGCCGTGAGTGATGCTGACTCACCGCACTGCTCGAGTTGAGCGCCTGTAGCTTTTTTTTACATGCCGTTTCGCATTCACTTGATGAACTGTCATCTTTTCTAGCAACACTACCACAACTCTGTTTATACCATACATACATACTCTGTTTGAGTGTGAGGTGCCTAAACCTTTCCGAAATCCAACATGTTGGCATTTCTCTCCCTCATAATCGACATGACAAGCCAAGATTTACCCCAATCTTTATCTTCTACTATAAAAGCTATGCTGATCTCAAATCCAAAGCGATGCAACGTCGCCAATATGTACGTCAGTGGCAGTAAATGGTGGGATTTCAGTTGAATATAGAAGTCCATGGTACTGAATGAGTTAAAAGTGAAGACAATTAGGAATTTTGGTACAGAGGAGCAAGAAACATGAATTAGACACATGATTTGCTTTAGCGGGACGCATAAAATGAAGTGCACATAAAAAGCGAAAAATGTCATACTATGCTTGACTTCCCCCAAGTACCTCAAGCTACTTTGACATACGACGGAGTGGCTTTTCTCACGCTACGGTTCACGCCGCGTCTTTAAACTCAACATCACAACAACAAACCGTTTATTTAGCCTTCCATCAGGGAGGGAAAGGGGCTGGCGGCGGCCCTGAGTGAGGTCACCCTACAACATGAGTGTTTGAGTGGGAGGTAGAGGTGGTGGTGTGCGGATGTTTGTTAAGAGCGTTCTGGAGTAGTCGCTGGGAATTTCCACAGCCTCTCTCTCTCGCTCTCTCAACACACACACTTTTTTTGAGCATTCCCCCGTCATCTTCCGACACAAACATTTGGGCATGGAGGAAGCCTAACTGGAATAATGCTGAGAAAAATGGGAGAAATGTTTTTAAAAAAGGTTACCACGAGATGCCAGGAAATAAGACAGACTGCTCAAACATGCCAGCATGTGCTGTCCTTAAGTGTATTCCTGTACAAACGTAGAAATACGTTTGCCTCGTTAGAATTACCACATGCGTAAAACTATAGAGTGAGTGCATACACACATTTGCATAAGGTGACCTTGTTGTCAAAGACGACGTAATTCGCAACACACGGCGAGAAGTAATCCCGTGTTTATCCTAAGACTTTCAAAATGACTTATCTCTTTGACCCTATTAATCAGAAACAAAGATTGTAATTTTCACATTTTTCAGTGATTGTAATCACAACTGTGGCATTTACTAATTTTCAGAGCTCAGTAGGAAAATATAAACATTCTCTTAAGCCTTCATTTCTGTGATAAAATGGTTGAGCCAAGAAAAGTGGATATAGAATGTGAACACAAATTAAAATAGCATTTGTTTTCCCATGGTAAAATGTTTTAAACTTTCATTTTTAAACATGTACATGTGAATATATAAATAAATAATTATACTGAGGGGAACATTATATTTTTAAATGTACAATAAGCTTGTTGCATAAGCATGAAGAACTATTAGGGCCACAATTGAAACGCTAAAAAAAAGCGACGAGATTGAAACACTAAAAAATGAGACGAGATCAATTTTGTCGAGTGAGGAGAAAAATGTCTCAGTATTACAATAATAAAGATGCAGAGTGACGAGAATAAAGTTATAACATTACAAGAAAAAAAAGGCACAATGTTACAAGAAAAACATTTTGGAATGACTAAAATAAAGTCATACTATAAGGGGAAAAACACAATGTTACATAAAAAATATATACGGTGATGACAATAAAGTTTGACTATTACGAGAAAAGTCATAAAGTGATGACAATAAAGTCAGTATATTACCAGCAATACATTGTGATGTTACAAGAAAAGTAATACAAGAAAAATGTAATGTGCCGAAATAAATGTTGCAGGGTGATGAGACAAAAAGTTGTACTATTACGAGAATAAATTCGTAACATTAAGAAAAAGTCACGTTAACAGAAAAATGTATTGTCACAAGAAAAAAGTTGTGCAGTTATGAAAATAATGTCATAATCCTACAAAAAGTCATAATAGGATGAGAAAAAAGTTGCAGAGGGATGAGAAATAAGTATTTTGATGAGAATAAAGTTGTACTATTAAGCGAAAAATGCCGTAATATTACTAGAAAAATGTAATGTCACAAGAAAAAAAGTTGCAAAGTTATGCGAATGACATCAAAATATTACGGTGCAGTGCAGTTGCAAAATGATGACAGAAAAAAGTTGTACAATTACGAGAATAAAATTGTAATATCAACAGAAAAATATAATATTGCAAGAAAAAGGTTGTGCAGTTACGAAAATGAAGTCATAACATTAGGAGGAAATCGCAATGTTGCATGAAAAATGTCACAGAATGACGAGAATAAAGTAAAAATATACGAGATAAAAGTCACGGCGTGACGAAAATAAAGTCGTAATGTAACGAGACAATACTCGTAAAAAGTCATGGGTTGATGAGAGTGAAGGTATGAATCAAGTTGTTACGTTATGAAAATAAAGTCGTAGGGCAAACAAACAACCGTTGGAGGGGATATACATAGATGAATGAGTTCTGTGGACATATTTAAGTCATCATCGATTTTTCACCAGCTCATTCTGTATTTAAATAGGGTACCCGCTAACGTTCATTGGTCTAGTCGCACACAGATCGCCGTGTCCTCTTCTGCATTTAGAGATGTCAACATGCGCTATTAAAGAAAATGAAGGAAGCGACTTCAATTGGACAGGATTGAAGTTGGCCGTGGTGACGCCCACACCAGCGCAGACGTCCCATTGTAAATGTGCTGGGGGTATGCCGGTCCATGAAATCACCAAAGCCCACCTCCCCTCAGAGTTGCGTCAAGCACAGCGCTGGATTTGTGCTAGTCACGAAAATAGAACCCTAATGTTACATCATTTACGAGAATATTTAGTTAATAGTAATAAGTTGCTGTCAACACAACATGCCGGAAGAAGTGCTTGTCGGGTGTTACATAAGTTAAACTGTTACGTCACTGTTCCAAACTTTCATCTCAAACACTACCTCCAAAGCCGGGAAATTGTATTGTCACCTTCACCCGGCCCCGTCCCCCATTCCGTATTGGTACCTCTCACACAGAACCGCAACGCACTAAAAAGGCACAAAATTGCTGGCATTTACAAGCAGTGTGAAAAGGGCAATTATTATATCCAGATTCAGAAAACTTGTTTTTATATTTTCTGAATTGCCATCTGTCCATTTTCTATACCGTCTATCCTGTTCAGGGTCATAGGAGCTGGCTGAAAATTTGAGGTAAACGCGAGATACAGATACACTGCCACTCGAGTCAAGTGGGAAAAAAATGGAGCAATTAAAGTACTGTGATCCCCTGGCATGTGGGCAAGGAAAGCCACAGTTGCCGATGCACTTTCAGCCATTTATTGAACGGGACAAATACTCAAACACACAAATACAACATGAGAACACTCGCAAGGAGCTGCTGTATGACACAACTCACACCCAGACACTCACGCTGACAAACCGGCCAACCCGACTCCAGCTCCTGACATTACTCACTAGGCTACGCCCCTTAAAGGCACACATCTAACACACGAATACTACAGTACGTACAGTTATACACTTTATAAAACCAGTTTGCTTCTTTATATTCTTTTGTTAAAATGTTTTTATACAATACAGTGCTGTATTTCTTGAACAACAAATTGTTTTGAGGGGCTCGAACAGATTAGTAGCGTTTCAATTCATTTCAATGGGGTAAATTGATTTGAAATACAAGTAAATTGAGTTATGCACTTGGTCATGTCAAAAAAAATTTACTTGTAAGTCAAGGTACCACTGTATTTCAACTTTATTTATGTCAAATATCCCTCCCCTCGTAATATTTCAACCTTTCGCTACCCTAATACTTCTTAGTAAATGCACACATTTCCTTTCCTCCTATTTGTTTCTTTAAATTGCATTGTACAATTTAATATATAAAATGTTCTTATCATGGTCTTATTTATTTACATCAGAGCTATTCAGTTTGCTCAAGGTGAAAACACTCACATTATCATTTTCAATTCATTTCCATACCCCAATGTGACTTGAAGCAAATATGTGTTATTATGCAAGTAAGCAGCGCTACCGATTTTGCTATTTAATAACGAACGTTCGTAATGTGTCACAAAGAGAAAAGCAGGAAGGAGTCGACAACTCTCGGCTGACCGACTGCTCCACGGAATTGCTGGATGATCTTCGCTCGGAAAAAATGTGTTCGGTCATGCTTGCGGTGCCGTGAGTGTGTGCAGTTGAGTGTGTGTGTGTGTGTGTGTGTGTGTGTGTGTGTGTGTGTTCGCATTCTGTTATAACACAGAAGAGTTTGGGCCATTCTGGCATCTTGACCCATCTCTTTCTTTTCACTGGAAAGTATTTGGGGATAGCTTTTCCTTCAGTGTCAATCGAGTTATGAGCACGATGGCTTCTTTTTTCATCTCTGCCTAAAAAAAGAACAGAGCGCATCATTCTTGTTCGCTCGAGCGAGAGATGTGAAATTCCTGGCGTAAATGGCGAGGCTGCCAAGCCCACTCTCGGAAGAAATATAGTATCATGAATACATAAAAGGCTCGTTTCTACATTTAAATATATGTTTAACTGTATGCAGTGGAACCCCCAAAGTTAGCTGAGTGAGATTTACTCCAAGGGTGTGTTTTGCTTTTTCTTTGCTGTTTTTTGGTGATGCTAAAACAGAGGGCTACCATAATGGCAAATGACCAAGTGTCATGATTACCACAGAATAGGAAATGGGACTTATTGTGACACAGGCTGCTCAGTACAATTAATTCACATACACATTTGGTCAATTATAGTTTACTCACAAATTTCGACCAGTCTTCAGTTTTTTTATTATTGAATAATATGACATACTTTTAAAAAGGACACTTTTTCCCACAGAACATGAACGCTTTCTGATAAAGCAATAACTTTTCTGGCAAAATAAAGTCTCATGACAATGTACTTTTCTTAAAATAAATAAAGCTTTTCTTCGAAAAAGTTTTGCAAAATTGTAAAGATCTGTTACAACTTTATTTTTCACAATACTTATTATCAGATTTAATCCAACATTATTAAATTCTTCTGGAAAAATTTGTACTTTTTTCTCGTAACATTAGTCGTAAAAATTTGGACTTGATTGTTAAAATGTTAAAACATTGTGTGTACAGTAATAGAGGTGTTATGATGGTGTTATGAAGGTGTTATGACCAGTGTGAGCCTGCTAAAGATTCATTCAATTTAAGGATACAAAGAATACGACATCATGCATTAAAAAATATATATTTAGATCACTGATGGTTCAGTTCAGTTTATTTTTTGAAAGGGGACAATGCAATTTCATAAAACACATGAAGTACACATGGTTAAAAAAGCCAGAATTAGCCAGAAGGCTAGTTTTCATCTGTAGTCCCCTGGCCATGATGTAAAAAAGCAGTAAAATACATCTACAAGACAATATAATACAGGATACATAATCAAACTATACTATTAAGAGAGAACTGGTCAACTGGAGGTCAACTCTCCGGCACTTGTTTTTAGTGTATTCGATAAATGTAATCTTTGTCCAATACGTATCCTCCCTTTGTATGTAATCTAAGGGAGGAGTGATCAAGGCGTTCGATCGAGAGCGAGCACGTTACTGTGACGAGACGGACAAACGGCGGGCTTGTTGTTTCCATGGCGTTAGACCGGACAAACACAGTCAGGATAAAGCAATGTAACCTCGGTGTCCTCTCATTACATTAAACATCTTTGATGCTTTCTTTGCAGAATTTGCAGAGCAGTCATGCACACGTTGTTACAATCTCTCTTGTCTCTCCCGCTCTCACACACACACGCACGTTACTGAAACGCATTAAAAAGGACATTTTTGTTCAACACATACATGAAATGACACCATTTCTTAAATATACAAGAACACAAATGCAGATTTTATGGGGTCTGTGCAATATTTAAAACTCCACTACTTTGATGCCCTAACACAATCTTCATATGAAAGGTCATGGGTTGGCAATCTATGGCACTTAGATGATTTGCACATTTAATGCAGCCTTCCATGCAATTTCTAAAAACTCAAAAGTTTCTTATTTCTTAAGAGCATTTATCGGTTAAATCTAAAAGGGTTTTATAAGAGCCCCCTTGGAATCGTTGTGTTTATTATTCTTCCATAGAATAAGTCACCTTTTCGGGGACTCAACATGCAATTACTGTGTGTATCCTGGAAAACCTTTATGTATTTTCAAGGTCCTGAACACCACCCCGAAAATGTCACTCAGCATCGTGTGGAAGGTCAGAAAAAAATTACCCCTGACACCAGTTTCACCAATTGACATAAAAATGGGTGGACAAAAAAGTCTCAAGGACCGAAATTGAACAGGAAGTCGGCCATTTTGATTTGAAGCAGACATTTTGGGAATTTGCCCAAACGAGCCCCAATTGGAAGCAGGTATCCTGGACAAAAGGGCGACACTAAATTGCATGGCTTTTTTGTCTCTGTCATCTAATGTATTCGGAGCATGACGTCAAAGTTTGACAATACATTTGAGGCTTCGCTATGAAAAGGGGGGCGTGAGGGCTCCTCCATCACTTTTAATTAGCATCATTCCAACTAATTATTTGCATTTTTAAGAGCATCAGCATGCAGTAAAACTCACCAATTTTAGCAAACGCACGTATCGAGTCGAACAGTTATGTCTTTTAGGGTCGTGTTAGTGCCGTGGGAAAAGTTCGACAAAATCGGCACAATCAACACAAAATTGAATGGGCATGTCTATCATACCAGGATGCACAAAAAAGTGTCAACAACCTATGCCCAGAAAGGAACAGGAAGTTGGGCATTTTGGTTTGAAGCAGCGATTTTGGGCAAATCCCAGGGTTTGGACTTTCAACTCTTAAAAGATTTTTTTCTCTGTGACAGACCACACGCATAAACATAAAACATCAGGCATTTAACAGTTGTGGTCGTATTGTGTCTGGTGTCCTCCAATAATCTCGACACAGGACACCACACATAAAGATTGTTCTGCGGCCGAACTCGAAGTCTCACGTGATCACATGGAATCTCACAAAAACGAAGACGAACAGACACTTTTGGGTATACGCTGATGTTACCCCCGTGTTTTTGAGGGAACTTGAGGCGGGACCGTTGTCGTCAAAAAAAGACTTGCTTTGGAAAATACTTCTTGCCGTCTTGGTAACCCACTTTTATGAAAAATATCGCATCGGGTATGACTTGTAGGACGCGGTTGACGTGCTTGGGCGGGAAGGGGCAGATTCTGGGCAAAAACAGCCCTATTGTCTTTATGCGCGTACCGCGGTGGCTTTACTCTTATAAGGGAATTCACCCAAATGAGCTCCAATCTGAAGCTGTTCCCAATTCCAATTGTTCCCAAAGACTGAGCTGTGAGAAATAACAACTTCATTGGTCCGAAAACATATATTTATTTGTTCATGTATCAATGCCAGCGATCACTGAATTAAATGTTCAAACTGTGCATAATGTTACAGCATCTTAAACCTTTTTAATCCAGTACTGCACATTTGTTGAGTACAGTTCTAATTAACAGTTACAATTAACTTTAAAACATAATAAATTTGCACTTGATATGATAGCGGTTTGTTTTCACACATTTATTTTGGTATTTCTTAATTTCAGTTTTATGTGCAATTCATTTTAATTGAATCATTATTTAAGTACAATTGTTTTTTTATATTCTCATATCTAAGCACAGTGTTCATGTTTGAATGGCTGACAATAATCTTTAATACATTTTTATATTTACTGGTTCGGACATCTGCTTCACGGTTCTGAGGTTGGGGGTTCAAATCTGGTCTCTGGCCTTTCTGTGTGGAGTTTGCACGTTATCTCTGTGCCTACGTGGGTTTTCTCCGGGTACTCCTGCTTCCTCCCATATTTCAAAAACATGCATGGTAGGTTAATTAAAGACTCTAAATTGTCCATAGGTGTGAATGTGAGTGTGAATGGTTGTTTGTCTATATGTGCCCTGCGACTGGCTGGCAACCTCTTCAGACTGTACCCTGCCTCTTGCCCAAAGTCAGCTGGAATACGCTCCAGCTAACCCGCTACCCTCGTGAGAATGAGTGATACAGGGAATGGATGGATGGAGGGATTGATATTTTTAAGGGATAAAACCTCTGCCTCTACCTCTGCCCCTAATTTTTGATGAACACTTAGGCCTACTATGTTGTATTTTAATAATGGTCATTAGGGTAATACTTGGAGAGCCAAGTATTTTTGAGGTGGTACTTGGTGTAAACAGTTTGAGAACCACTGATGTGGACGATTTGCCTTGAAAAGGGGGGTACGCGGGTGCATTCGTCACTTCTCGCAGCTTTGATTGTGTTAAGAATTTCACCGGTGGATGTGGGGACAGCGTTTGCCTTTAAGTGGGTCACCCAAGCAAGGAGCAAGATGCGCTTACACACACTTTGGCGTGACGAAATATGACACGGCAAATATTCGTTGTGATGCATTACTAGCTTTTGGGGGCATGACAGGCCATATTTAAATGCTCTCGGGGGTCCGTAAAAGGACCACGGGCCGTAGGTTGCTCCCTGGAGCGATTATATTCTGGTTCCTACTGAGCCCAGGTCCTTGATCGGGAATGGCCGAACTTGTCATCATGGACACCAAGGTCCCTCCAAGGATATATTTTATATATTAAAAAAAAGGCAAAAAGCTGCCTAATGCAGATGATACTGGCTGTGACTGACGGTGGTGATGAAGTGTAGGAAAAGCTCATAGCCAGAGTACAACTATCATGTCTATGACTCAAAGGCCAGCTAGTAAACAACACCTTAAAAAAATAAATAAAAAGAAAGAAAGAAAAAAACAAGTTTAATCAAGTGACGTTGTTTTTTTTATGCGATGGCAACAGGACAGGTCGGATTCCTGCCTCTTCATTCGCTAAACAGTTATGAAATCGTTTGACATTTGGACAAAAAAAAAAAAAAAATGTTAGCTCGCTAAACGAAAGCTGCTCGGTTGTAAAAGCCTTCGTAGTACGCGACGCACGACTTACTACTACTACACAACAACAACCACGACGACAGGCGCGGTAAACCGGGCGAATTGGCCTTTAATTTACCACGTTACGGCTCACAATCATCGTTTATATATATATATATATATTTTTATTTTTAAATGAAGAAAATGTCACGTCGTGGCTGTTTTTAATTCGGACCACAGTGTTGCGAAAAGAGGCCGACGTGTGTTTTTCGACTCGACGCCAACACGGAAAAGGTGTCGATAAAAGTAGCGAAATTCCACCATAATGTTATAATATAGCTATATTAGTGTTATAATTTGTGCTGGTTGTCATGTTTA
The DNA here is from genome assembly GCF_024500385.1 of Phyllopteryx taeniolatus. Lineage (NCBI taxonomy): Eukaryota > Metazoa > Chordata > Actinopteri > Syngnathiformes > Syngnathidae > Phyllopteryx > Phyllopteryx taeniolatus. The sequence continues at coordinate 15,986,666 of NC_084507.1, forward strand.
TTCGCGGTATGATATTTTGATAAAGTTTTAAAGCTTGTTATGTAGTGTGTGTGTGTGTGTGTTCGTGTATGATACCTACCCCCCCCCCCCCCCTACCCCGCCTGCCGAGCGGTTCGTTTTTCCGGGCATAACAAGAACAACAGCCCGGTAGTGTGGCAGCAAATCCCCACACCCGTAAAGGAAGGTTTTAAATCAGTTGAGCATCACAACCTCCCCCTTCGCTAACTTAGTTTGAACTCACCCGAGCGGAGCTTTTTCCTCTTCAGCGGGGAAGGAAAAAAAAGATTTATGGTCTTATTTTGCGGATGAGGCAACCCGTGCGGCACCCGCGAACATTCCCTCGGTTGTCGTCTCGGAGGACTCCGGAGTCCCTTGGGGCGAGTTACTTTTCTCAACCGTCCAACATCACCAAGCTCCCCGCACTGAAACTCCGAGGAGGATACGCCAAAGTATCCCTCGTCTCTTTTCCACTACAGTCACAAAATGGTGAATGAACCACTAACAGCTGGGCGCAGCGGCCAATCGGACATCGCTGACACGTACAGTAGCCAATCGGCGGCGGTGTCCCGAGACGAGGGGGATGAGCGAGCTGTCAAGGTCCACTTGACGGACGGTGCGAGCCGACCAATAGCGGCGGCCATGCTCAGGCAAACCTGCGTCCCGTCCAAACTTTACAGTAACCAATGAGAGCTATGGGAACCATAGGAACAGCACGAAGCGGGCTGAGGGGCGGGACTACGCCGACGAGAGCCAATAGGACGGCACAAATGCTCCCTCCCCTTTGACAGAACCAATCTGTTTACCATAATTGACAGTAGCATGTGGGGACATGGCGATAATGCATCAAATCCCATTTGTTAAACTTACAGGTATTCAGGAGAGTTTAAACTGTCCCCAGTTGAATATATTGTAAATTGAAGCTAAACGCAGCAATACTGCTTCAGGACGTGACTTCCTTCTCTTCCTTCTCTTTTTACTTTCTCTCAGCAACAGAGCCCCACTTTCACCGCCACTCCAGCCAATCACAACGCGGCAAAAGCCCTCGCCCCGCCTACTCCGCTCATAGTGAACCAAGCCGGAGCCCGGCGACGTCACTGCAGCGGTAGGCGATAGGCCAGCTGCACGATGTTCTCCTGGCCAATGGCGGCGCGCAATGGTGACGTCACTGAGAGTGTTGCCACCAGCTGGTCGGAGGGGGCGTGGTCTAGCGTAAACTCGGCTAACCCCGTTTGTAAATTGTATGAAGATGATTGACATATTTGGACACGACACCTCTTTTTTTGATGAATATTGTTTTAGTAGTAAAGGAAACCTAAGACCACGAATACCGAAATACGAGTGAGTACCATATACGCAGACATTACATAATCGCCTTTTGTTTGTAGTAAGGGTACCCGGAGTGGGACAGACGGTAGCGCCCCCTGTCGATGTGATTTGGTGGGGAAGTGACAAGTAAAAAAGCAAAACATTTAAATTTTTTATTTTTTTATTTTTTTACTGTCAGTCATTTACAATACCCGCTTGATAACTTTGGACATCAAAACAAAACAAAAAAGTTTAATTTTGTTTGTTTCTTTGTTTACACCAAAAGCTAGATAGTGTTAGCTGAGGTTTTCTGCTATCAAAACAACATACAGTATTCTTACAGCTATGCTGACATTGTGAACTGACTAACAAAAAAAAAGAAAAAAAAAATGGAAGTTAGCTAATGGTAACATTCAGAAAGAATCATCTTTATTAGCCAAGTATGTTAAAACACAACAAATTTGTCTCCAGCAACTGAAAAAAATGCATTGTATGTTTTTTGTTTTTTTTTCCCAATTAAACTGACTATTTTTGAACGCCAGAATCTGGTGTTTAGACAAGCGCAAGACACAAATACTTCTTGGAGCTGACAACATCAAACAATGATCTTAAATAATTCTCCAAATCTGTTGCGTCATCACTGTTATTGCTTCCTGGGTCATGGTCGTCTATATCCCTGTTTTTGTTTTGTTTTGTTTTTTACTTTATGAGTCCCCAAGATCTGAATAAATAAATCAAGATCTCAAACTTTTTTGACTTCACCTCTCCCTATTACATTTTTAATTTTTTTACATCGTGACATCATACACTGAAGTTGAAAAAAGTAACGAGACTGTTATGACAAAGTTGTATAAAGTATAAAGTTGGAAATATCCGTGTTAAAATGTAGGGAGTAAAATTAAGTTGTCAGAAAAAGAAATACTCAAGTGAAGTACAGATATGAAAAATCTAATGAAGTACAGTAACCAAGTATTTTTTACTTTAAATGTGTGTTTTGTTACTACACGTCAGAGGTGGGGGACTCGAGTCACATGACTTGACTTGAGTCAGATTTAAGTTGCCAATTTTAGGACTTGTGACTTGCTAGGCTAAATTGTATGAAAGACTTGATTTGACTTTGACCTGAACTACATGACTTGACAATTCTTGCCTGCATTCCATTTCCAAGGACCAAGGTAGTTTGCCATCGATTTTGTTTTTGAAAGAAAGGTATTTTTTTTGTGTAGCAACCCAACAGTATGCTATAACTCGGACAGCGGAGGCCACTTAATGAAGCAAGTATCATAGATGACACTCCGAAGATTATTACATTTGGATTTTAGGATTATGTTTTTGATTAAATTAAGAAAAAGAGAATGGCAATGTCAAAGGTTAGCAACTCAAAGATAAAACCCAACTACAACATCTAACTTCAGCCATTACTACGAAGACAGTTAAGCTATGCTAACTTCACAGTTTAGCTAGCTAATATCTTGTCAAACATGGACAGAGCTTCACATTGGTTATGAGTTTAATTGCGAAGACAATAAAGAAATGCACAATTTGGACACTGGTTTTACACCAATAATAATAAAAAAAGATTGCAAATGTGTTAGTACAGCTAACTAACACAAGTACAGTTCACAGTGGCTTATGTGCGTTTATATTGTATTTGAAACTTAGCAAGATTGCACAACTTGTCGTATGACTTGCTTCACCCAAGCAATGACTTGACTTGGTTGAAATGTAGAGGGGACTCGACTTCATTTTCTTAAATTTTTGCCACAGTAACTTGAGTGCAGAGACAGCGCAACAGGGCAAGCAATCCAAGGCAGTTGCCTAGGCCCCCGAGCTGAATGGGGCCCAGAGAATCGGCTGACATTGGTCCATATCAATGTCAAAACAATGCTTAAGGTACTCTGCATATGGCCCCTTACTAGATGTTGATGACTGGTGGTCACGGGGCCCCGAGAACTTGAAACCCGTGCAGACACTGCAATAACATGTCAGGATTCAGGAATCTCCCTAATGTTGACCCGATTAGCGTACATATCTGCTCTGCTTTGGACTTGCTTGAAACTTGAAGTTTTAGACTTAAAACTTAGGTGACTCCCACTGTGCTCGTTCACAACTTGGGGGTTGCCAAAAAGGCAAGGCTGCATTCGTTTGAATGCTGATAGAGACTGACATCAAGTGGAAATTTGAAAACACTGCACATAGTGCGAGTCACTTGTACCGATGCACTGTCACAAAATGGAAACGTTGGACCTCTGAAATCACTTTAGTAATTATCTGAGCCGCTGTTGAATTTGTAAGTTTGCTCACGTACAAAAAAATAAGCGTGTCTAATTTTAATGGTGGGCAGTACGGTGACATAGTGGTTGCCACGTCTACCTCACAGTTCTGAGGTTCTAGGTTTGAATCTTCTTCTGGCCCCTCCTATGTGGAGTTTGCATATTCTCCCCGTGTTTCTGTGGTTTCTTCCAGGTATTCCAGCTTCCTCCCACATTACAAAAAACAGGCATGTTTGGTTAAAGGCACTCTATTTTATTTATTTTTATTTTTTTTTGCTCAAAGGTCACATTTGAATTGTAAAAATATTACCCAGGAGGCACAGTGGATGACTGACTGGTTGGCACAACAGCCCGTAGGTGTGGATGTGAGTGCAAAAGGTTGTTTGTTTCTATGTGCCCTGTGATTGCCTGGTGACCAGTTCAGGGTGTACCCCGCCCCTCGCCCAAAGTCAGCTGGCACCCTCGTGAGGACAAGCGGTATGGAAAATGAATGGATGGTTATATTACCCATCCATCCAGTCTCAATACAGTTTATCGTGTTCAGGGTCGCTGGGTGCTGCAGCCTATCCCAGATGACTTCGGGCGAAAGGCGGATTACACCTTGAACTGGTCGCCAGTTAGTAGCAGGGCACATATGGACAACCATTTGCATTCACATTCAAATTCAGGCTCGCCTTCTGTGCGGGTGAGAGGTGGGGTACACCCTGAACTGGTCACCACCCGATCACACATAGAAACAGACAACCATTCGCACTCACATTCACACCTACGAGTAATTTAGAATCTTCAATTAACCTACACTGCATGCTTTTGGGATGCGGGAGGAAACCGGAGTACCCGGAGAAAACACACGCAGGCAGGGGGAGAACATGCAAATTTCACACAAGCGAGGCCAGATTTGAACCCGGGTCCTCAGAACTGTGAGGCAGATGTGCTAACCAGTCGTCCGACGTGCCGCCTGGGTACCAGACAATGAAGTAAATGTCGTCTCTTAATTATTACAGCAACACCTATGAAACGCCACTAGGTGGCAGTATCGCCCTGAATAACCTTTGTGTTCCCTCTCACTTGACAATAGTTTTTCTCGACTACTACTTTTTTTTTTTTTACACAGTAAATTAGTTCAGTTCTCTGTATATTTGTACCTTTAAAATGCAACTAAAAGACAACATTGCTCGGAAAAAAAATATTGGATTTTAATTGTGACATTGCGACTTCATTAGATTTCTCTAAGAACAATTACCTTGTCATAATATAACAGAGGAGTGGGCAAACTTGTGGTCTTGGGTGACATTTGATTTTGGAAATGGACAGATGGGGCAGGTCACTGGTAAATGAGGTCGAAAAAAAGGCAAATAGTCAAGAAAATAATAATCGTTTTTAAATTGTGTTATTTACTATATTTACATTAAAATTAAGTAACCAAATATTTAATTAAGTAAAAAAATTGTGATGTTGCTGTAAATACATATTAAATTTTTCATTTTACTTTTTTATTATGTACTATAAATACATTTACTAATTCTTTCATGAAATTAATGCTATTTCAAAAATATTATTTACAATAAATTAACCAATTACTTACTAAAAAATGAGTTTTAAAAATGTTAAATGCTTTTGCAAAATTCAAACAATTTCTCGTAATTTGAAAAGTTTCTCGAATTTTCTCGGTAAATTAAGACTTGAGGCTGGTAATCTTATCACCCCAACTTTTCTCATAGAATTTCGACTGCCTTTTTTTTCTTTGAACATTTTCATTTCATTTTGGTAGTAATACTTTTTCCAGTAATATTAAACTTTTCCCCCATATACTGGATATGACATTTCTCCTGTAATATTACCACTTGCAAAATTAAAAATTGTTTCTCATAATAACGTGATATTTTTCTTCAGAACAGCTTTTTTTCTCATGACATTTGGACCTTTCTCAGTTAACCATTAAGAATGTTAATAAAGACATACTATGATTTCACTATATAATACAGACATTTCTTGTCTTGCCTTCACGGGCCAGTCCTGTCTCATGCAAGCGAATCACTGGACACCCTGCCCCATATACTGCTGGGCCAAAAAAATCCAAGGGGGGAAATGTATTTGATTTAGGAGGGCATTTATCATGGAACAAGTAAATCTATCACAGAATTAATTAAATTCGTCATTCAAGGTGCCACTGTACTTGTATTTAAGTCCCTTTTCATGATATGCTCCCTTTAAAATGTAACTTAAAATCATTGCATATAAAGTTAAAAACATTAGAACAGTTTGAGCCTGGAATTAATTAATTCGCTTTCCATTATTTCCAATGGGAAAATGTGTTGGTTAGTAATATATCTTTAACCTGAGCTTTAGGATGTGGCTCAAATTAATGAAGGAATGTAGGAAGCTCGTGTGTCCCCAGAGGACACTCCTGCAAGTTTAATGATTTAAGTTGGGATCTTGTCATCACTCACCAGGAGCACCTGTGGTTCCTTCCAGTATGGAAAGCTGTTTGAACAATTATTCAATATCCTTGACATCCAACTTAAAGTCTATGTACTAGTAAGTCTCAGCACACTACTAGAACAAAGGTGCCTTACCAATAATGACTTTTCCATGACTAGTGCCACTTTTGGCCAACTAGTATCCAATTAAACCTTATTAGTAAACTACTGTACTGTACTAGTAACACTACTAGTCCCAACTAGCAGGCATGTGTTACATACTAGTAGCCTCCTGGACCCTAATGTTTGCACCAAACTGTCAACTAGTAGTTTTGCCTCACTAGTAAAATGTAGTTGCCTTACCAGTGGACAAAATATGTCTTACTAGTGTGCTGAAATGTCATACGGCAGTAGAAAAAAAAACTATACCAATAAGATACCACAGTCATTCTACTAGTGAGCTGAATTGTCTTACGTGAGGACAAAGAGCGCACTAGTACATTGACCTCAAACTTGTTATCAAGGATATTGAATAAATGATCAGATGCTTTCCATAGTATGTAATTACACATTACTAGTGGGAGACTACGCGCAACTAGTGGGACATTTCTGCACACCAGTAGGACAACTTTGACATAGTAATAGCACAACTACTGTAAATGTTATTAGAGAGCCAAAACTGTGCACTAGTTGACATATATGTGCTACTACTGAATCACTAGATGTTAACTCATAGAATATTATAATGTCACTAATAGCATGCATTTGTCAACTAGTGCAGTTTTGCCTTAATAGTAACATGTACTTGCTTTACTAGTACTGTATGCTAAAGTTGTCCTACTAGTGGAAGCCGGTAGTAGAAATAAAGTTACAAGTAAAAGAGGCATTCTACTAGTGTACCCTAGTTGTTCTACTAGTGCATAATGTCATACAGCAGTAGAAAGAAAAACTAAACTAATAAGACAGAGTCATTCTACTACTGCGCTGAATTGTCTATCCAATGAGAGCAAAGAGCGCACAAGTACATGGACCTTAAGCTATGATATCGAATAAAGGATCAGACGCTTTCCATAGTATGTAATTAATTTCACACTACTAGTGCATAACTACATACATCTAGTAGGGCATTTGTATCATGTATGACATTTCTGCACACTAGTAGGACAACACAGGCATGCTAGTCGAACAACTACATCCTACTAGTGAGGCAAAACCGTACTAGTTGACAATTACGTACTACTAGTACTGCATGTGATGTTATAAAATTCTACAAGAAAGCATCTAAGTGCTTGTCTGGCAGTACTAGTAAAACACAGATGTCAACTACTGCTTTTTTTTTTTACTAGTAACTTTTCCTACTAGTATGCCAAAGTTGTCCTACTTGTGTGGAGAAAAGTCATACAGTAGTGGAAAAAAAACATCACTAGTGCTCCCTAGTCATTTTACTAGTACGCTCAATTGTCTTATTAGTGAGGTCAAAGAGCGTCTTAGTTCAGACCTTAAGCTGTTATCAAGGATATCTAATAAATGCACAATCAATGGATCCAACCTACGGCTCGTGGGCCATCTACGGTCCCAAAGAGCATTTGATACAACCCGACCAGAAATTCGTCAACTAAAAAGTTCAAGAGGAAGAGAGGGGATGTCAGAGTTTAATTAAAGCGTAATAAAGTGGGTGCAGAAAAGGCACCGCAAGCCGCGCCAAGCGGAACAGTTGCTCCTTGTGTACTCGCCGCATTCTTGTAACGTTAGACCGCTCAGCTGTTCCTCGCACTCGTTCCATCTTCATGTGCAAGACAGGACTCTCACTTCACCACCTTCTCACATGCCTCTAGTGTACCAGCATGCACATTAAGTTGAGTCAGTGATAACTTGACTTCACTACAGTAATTGTGAACACACAGAAGGTCAACAGTGTCCGGTTACTTCAAGAGTCAATGTAGCTTTAAATGATCTAGAATCCATCCATCCATCCATTTTCTGAGCCGCTTCTCCTCACAAGGGTCGCGGGCGTGCTGGAGCCTATCCCAGCTATCTTCGGGCAGGAGGCGGGGTACACCCTGAAATGGTTGCCAGCCAATCGCAGGGCACATACAAACAAACAACCATCCGCACTCACATTCACACCTACGGGCAATTTAGAGTCTTCAATCAACCTACCACGCATGTTTTTGGGATGTGGGAGGAAACCAGAGTGCCTGGAGAAAACCCACGCAGGCACGGGGAGAACATGCAAACTCCACACAGGCGGGGCCGGGGATTGAACCCAGGTCCTCAGAACTGTGAGGCAGACGCTCTAACCAGTCGCCCACCGTGCCGCCACGATCTAAAATATAACCTGTATTTATGAATAAATAAAATCAATAATAAAAACACCATTAATCTAAAACTTAAATGTATTGCTGCAAGATACACAATATAATTCATATCAGTATAGAATTGGAATTAAAACCTAAATATACAGTATATAAATAAATAAAATAACTTATGTAAAAGAAACACCCATAACCTAAATCATGTAAAATACACAGTATAATTCATATAACTGTAGAATCTGAACTAAAAGCTAAGTATGTATATAAATAAACACATAATAACATATACAATATCAACTAAAATATAATGACCTTTTTTGTGCTCCATCCAAAATCTACGAAAACTCTAAATGTAAAAAACTTTATGTAAATATATAATTACATGATCTCAAAGTTAATCAAAATACATCTGGTCTAAAAAAGTTGTCATGAGCTGTACCCTGCAGTCTTTTGTTGGAGCTTGGGTAGCGCTTTGCGCTCCTCTCTCCCTCCCTCTCTCTCTCTCTCTCTCTCTCTCTCTCTCTCTCTCTCTCTCTCTCTCTCTCTCTCTCTCCCTCTGATCAGCTCCATCTCGGCCATCAATCAGCCCTCATCATTACCTACATTAAAGCCTGCCAGATCCCGGAAACTCTTGCCAGAGTATTATTGTTCTCCTGCAGTATAACGGCTCTCAAACCTGCACGTAAGCTACGCCAGTCTTGCCATACCTCTGGCCTCCGTGTTCGTCCTTGTCCTCACTGCTCCTTCCGCGTTCCTCGCCGTGCTGACCTCCTCCACCATGCAGCCAAGCCATCCACCTGCTCACGCCACCGCCTGCCGCATGTTCCCTGTCCCGACGACCTGCCAATACGCCCCAGGAATCCACCTTGATCATTCTCCTCCAATAAACATTTCACCACAACCCTCTTAGCTTCCGCTTGCTTCTGGGTCCAGAGTTAAAATTATACCATCGTAACGTGACAAAAGTAATGTAAATATATGAATCATCTAAAATGTTATTTAAGTATATAATAATGGAGCTCAATTTGATTTAAATATATCAATAAAAATGTTCTTTAATTTAGCAAAATATTCTAAAATCTAAGATACATAAACTATATGAAATTTGGCATGATAATCTAAAACTGTATGTAAATACAGAAGTTAATTTTACATACATATTGAGATCAATTACAGTCTTCAATGCAAATGGATACATTTCCACATAAAATGTCAATTTACAAATATGTATATAGAATGTCCCCTTTGAATGGTGGCCCGGTGGTTAGTACATCAGCCTCACAGTTCTGAGGACTGGGGTTCAAATCACGGCCCCGCCTGTGTGGAGTTTGCATGTTCTGTATGGTGGCAGAAAACTCAACTTACTTCACTACAAGCAGAGTTCAGCAGAGTGAACAATTCTTCAAAAAATAGGCTTCATGCTCTTTATTGCCACTTCCAGTTGAAGTTGACTGTCAAATTAAACATAAAGCAAAGAGAATTGCATATTGTGTATTTAAAACAACCACATAACTTTGCCTTAGGGTCTGCTAGATTAATGCTAACACATAATGGGAAACGCCACAGACGGCTAAGAATAGCATAGTTTTCACAGTGTTATAATCCTTTAAACTATGACTATTTGAACACAAAGGTTGGAGAAATACATGTAGACAGATGATACAACAATATTTGCAGACATATGATTTATCCTCTATGAAGAACAACTAATATTACTGAGGCTGACTGAGTAGTTTTGGCCGGCTCCATTTATATCTGTATGTCTGTATTATACCACCCCTATGTGGCCAAGTTGCATACACCAGAAGGAGCACCACAATGTCCATTGAATTGAAGCAAAAAATACGATTGAAACTGTTGAATTCTTTACTGTTTAATTATGCCATGACTGTTTGTTTTCATAAAGTACAACATTAGAGAGTGCTTTTTTGCTTATTAAAAAACACATTACAAAGAATTTTTTTGGGCGGAGGCTGGAATAGATTAATGGCATTTACAGTGATTTCAATAGGGATAGATTATCAAGGAAGCACTGTATTATTTAATTTGGCAGGCAATTTAGCTCTCAAGTACTTAATGTAGTTGTTTGTAATGTCTTTGCGCACTGACTTTGTTTTATTTTTTTTCAGGATAGGGTGGGTTCCTTGATAGGGTACATTTATCCTTTATGCCTTATTTTTTTGTGTTTATATAATTTTGGTATATTGAATACATGTAGTATACATTGTAAAACTGAATATAAAATAACCCCCCACCCCCCCAAAAAAAATGTATGCTGCTTAGTGGTACACATAGAAGAAAACGGAAATGCTAGTACCAGATTGTCAAAGAAAACCACAATGTCGTGGTGGCACTAAAGCATGTCGCCGGGTTGCAAGTGTGCACAGACGCTGCTTTTCTGCGTAGGCCGCAGGAAGTGGGGACAAACAAAGCTTTTGTACTACATAGTATCATCCTACATACAGTGCTGCGAAAAAGTATTTGGCCCCTTATCAAGTTCTTATATTTTTGCATAGTTTCCCCACTTTAATGTTTAAGATCATCAAACAAATGTAAATATCAGACAAATATAGCCCAAGTAAACTTAAATGCTGTTTTTAAATGGTGATTTCATTTATTAAGGAACAAAAACTATTACAAGTTACCTGGGCCTGTGTGAAAAAATAATTACCCCCCCCCCCCCCTTGTTAAATAATGAATTATAGTAGTTGTGGCTAATCACAACCTTTGGTTACTTTTCACTGATCACACCCAAACATTATTACCTCCAGATCTGATCTATCAAGAAATCACTTAAACAGAACCTGTCTGACAAAATCGGACAAAAGATCTAAAAAAGCTGCAACAAAATGACACGATCCGAACAAGTTCAAGAACAGTCAAGAAATAAAGTTATTGACAAGAAATAAAGTAATTAGGATCTATCCGTCTGGAAAGGGTTACAAAAGCCATTGCAAAAGCGTTAGCATTCCTTACAAAGATTACCCCAAGAGAACAGCAATGACTCATCCAGGAGGCCACAAAGGAACTCAGGACAAATCCTAAAGAACTGCAGGCCTCCCTTGCCTTAGTCAAGGTCAGTTCATGACACAACAATAAGGAAGAGACTGAGAAAAAAACCGCTGCTGACCAAAACTTACTTTGGCAAAAAAAAAAAAAAAAAAACGTTTGGGAGAATATGATATGGACTTGTAACATCTGGCGTAAATGTAGCACAGGATTTCATAAAATGAATACCCTACCAACAGTCAAACACGGTGGGCGTAGTGTGATGGTCTTGGGCTGCTTCCTCCTTCAGGACCTGGATAATTGATGGAACCATGAATTCTGCTCTTTAACAGAAAATCCTGAAGGAAAATGTTCAGCCATCAGTTTGTGACTTCAAGCTGAAGCGCGCTTGGGTTCTGCAGTAGGATAACGATTCAAAACACACCAGCAAGTCAGAAGTTGGCTTCAAAAAACAAAACAAAGGTTTTGGAGTAGCTTTGTCAAAGTCAAGCCTTGAATCCGAGTGGCATGACCTTAAAAAGGCCGTTCATGCTTGAAAACCCTCCATTTTTGCTGAAATCAAACAATTCTGCAAAGAAGAGTGGGCCAAAATATCTCCGCAGAAGTGTGAAAGACTTAATGCCAGTTATAGAAAACGCTTGATTTCAGTTGATGCTGCTGAGGATGACCCAACCAGTTATTAGGTTTTGGGGCCTATTACTTTTTCACACAGAGCCAGGTAACTGAATGTTTTTTTTCCCCTTAATAGATGAAATCACCATTTGAAAACAGCATTTTAAGTTCAGTTGTCTGATAATTACATTTGTTTGATGATCTTAAACGTTAAAGTAGGGAAACTATACAAAACTCTAAGAATTTTAGAAGGGGGACAATACTTTTTCACAGCACAGTATATGTTACAACAAAATTTACCTGCTTGCAATGTGTGTATAGAACTTAGTATTTAGCAGAGGTGGCAAAAGTACTTACACTCTGCATTTAAGTAGAAGTAACAAAATATTTGCACTTCGTTACTTCCCACCACTGACATTTAGTAATTACAAGCGCTGTTGGAAGCGTAGATTTCCATTAAATGACCCAAGGGTATAAATTCTAGCATATAATGTAGCTTTTTTTGTTGTTTAGTTTGTTAATTACAATGTATTATTCATTTGTATTTATAATTTATTCATTTATCCCATGTTAATGAAAATATTGAAATGAAATGAAAATGAACAATTTTATATATTCAGCGCATTTACCTTCATTTCTCTAATGAAATCATTGGTTAATTCATTATATGAAATAAATTACAAATAAAATGAAAAAAAGATTATTATTTCATTATTTACAAATACATATACGTACACTATTTTACAAATCTTATGTTCACACTTTACGTTTTTATTTTATAAATCATATCCTCGCTACAAATGACGTGACCCATCTGACTGTTTTAAAAATAAAACTTAAGCACAAAATCTTTAACCACAAATGTTTGTAGTAAATAAATAGTGTTATTTCTGAGACATGAATGAATATGTATGAATTAGTGAACGTGTTGGAACTATTGCATGTATTTACCGTTTTTACAATTGTTTAAAGACAAGAGTGTAATGGGTTTAATGAGAATTTAGGATTATTTATGCACTTCTACTGGCAGAGTTTCGAGGGCAACATATGTTAAAAAAAAGGATTTTTGTTTTTAAATGAAGCTGTTTATGTCTTTACCACCACCATTTGTTCTGTCAATAAGGATTGCCTTCACTATGAATGCCTACAACTTTAAATCATAAATAACGTTTTGAAAATTGGACTTTAAGAATGGCTGTTTTAGCTTTGGAGACGTAGCCATATACAACCAAGGCGGCATAAAAAAAAAATGGATACATTTTTGTGTCTTTAATGCTTTTTATATATATATATATATATATATATATATATATAGTACCCTCTGGAGAAAAACTCCACCAGTAGCCAATGGTATAGAGTAGACCATACTAGCTTGCATAGTGCTTTGTATATAACTAAACCATAGGAATCAATGTTTCTTACCGCCTTCCTTTTTTTCATCCTTCCCCAACTCATCGCCTCGCTTGTTAACTATCTTTCCTCCTCTTCTTCCACCTCTTCCTCCTCCTCTTTGCCTCCGCGTGTCACAGTAGGTGGATGATTAGGTAGGATGATGCTGGAGTGTGTGTGTGTGTGTGTGTGTTCTGGTGTGACAGCGTGCACACGCACGCACACAGCCACCTCCACGTTGAGTCACGCACCAACCAATGGCCATCATGTGATCCTATCACCACGGTGACTCGGGTAGATCTGGCTTTGTCCTCTCTAAAATTAAAACATATTCAAATGTTTTACTTAATAGCAATGTTTTGACTAATAACGTCAAGATGTGTTTGTGTTACTCTATCTGGGCATGAGGGGTAGAATTTGCAACAAGTGGCCACGTATTTCTTTTCCAAGAAAAATGTCATGAAAAAAAAGTAATTTTACCCAAAACAAAATATATAAAAAAAATAAAAAATAATAATAATAATTATATATATATATATATATATATATATATATATATATATATATATATATATATATATATATATATATAATTATTATTATTATTATTTTAAGGTTCTGTAGACCTGGCCATAATTTAGTGGATACAGTATTTGAACATCTCCGGTGGTTACACACATTCAACACGAGGGTTGCGGCTTGATTTAAATCCATAAACACGTCTTCTCTGTGCCACTTTGTGAGGAAGGCAAGAGGTCAAAGGGTGAGTCAGTGGCAAACACACACAACTTTTGAAACATGCACGCACACATGCACACACACACACACATTTGCACGGACGCACGCACGCACGCACACACAGACACACACACACACACACGTGTTCAGGGGGAGGGAAACCAGATCTGTCTAGTGGCACTTCATCACTGTCTCTCACTGGCACCAATATAACACACACACACACACACACACACACACACTGGCAGCCATCCTGGTTAAAGCGACAGCTGGCACACTGACGTCTGCTACCACTGACACAGTGAAGCTTTATTTTCAGCCATTTGCACCTTTACTCTGATCATTCAAATATATTCATCCATGTTTTATAGCGCATGTCCTCATTAGGGTCGAGGTTGAGCCTATCCCAGCTGACTTTGGTCGAGCGGCGGGGTACACCCTTGGAGTGGTCACCAGCCAATCGCAGGTCACATATAGACAAACTAGCATTCACGGTCACATTCACACCGATGGACAATTTAGAGTCTTCAGTGAATTTAATATGCATATTTTTGGAATGTGGAAGGAAGGCCGCAGAAAACCCACGCAAGCACAGGCAGAACATCCAAACTCCACACATGAAGGCCGGAGCCACGATTTGAACCATGAACTTCAGAACTGTGGGGCAGAATATGCCAACTGTTAATCCTGCAGTCAGGAATAAAGTTGAATCTTTCAATTTAAAAATAAATGCTTTTTTTAGTTCGGGGGGTTAGAAGTAAGGGTTGGCGGTGTGGGGGACTAAAAGCCTTTTCACACTGGACTCGTTTTTTTTGGGGTATTTGCCGCAGGGCAGCGCGCAAGAACGACGGCGCCTCGGTGCAAGCTTTCCCATATTTGGAAGTGCTTGCGTAGCAGCCAATTAGGAAGTAACGGGGAGTATTTTCCCGCTGGTTGGTCTATTGCGGTCAGCACTCTGGAATAATTCCACCAGCCCCTCTTCTATTGGATTGGATTGTATTGGTCACTGCGTCGTCGCAGTGACCTCAGAAGGCGACCTCAAATAGATTTTTTTTTTCAATTCGAGGGCATGTCGTGGCAAAAACCCAACCTGCACTTTGCTCCTTTGGGTTGGGACGGTGAGTGGTTTGGATGTTTAAGAGTTGAGGTTGAGGATTAGGGTTTTTGGGAGGTAGGGTTAAAGGGTGAGGATTAGGAGGTTAAAGTAATTAGGGGTTAGGTCTGGCAGTTCAATTACTAGGGGGGTTAAGGTTAGACATTAGGGTTACAGGGTTAGGCGTTAGTTGGCGGTTTGGTTGAGGCAGTACTGTTATGGTTAAGGTGAGTTAGGGTGTTTGGGATGTTAACTCCTGAACATCCTTAACTCCTAACCAAAACAGCCAGCCTTGACTCCTAAACCTCTAACCATAACCCCAAACCTCAAACACTCTACTTCCTTAATTTAACACTTATCCCCTAACCCTAATCATTTAACCCCCGAAACCCCTACGCTTTTCCCATAAACCTAATCATACCTCCTAAACACCATAAATCCTCACTTTAACCATAACCCTCCCAACCAAAGTGCCAATTTACTCCTCGCCCTGTAACCTTAACTCGAACCCCCTGACATCTACCCCTAATCCCCCTAGTCTCCCAAAGTGCCAACCCTAACTCCTAACCCCCACCACGTACCTTCCTAATCTCCAGATCTAAATTTTAGGGGCAGACGATAGGAGTTAAGGTTGCATCTTATGAATGTAACATCTTAAGGTTCCCATGCTATTAAAAGCTGGCAAGTGAAATATTAGATTTATTAATAAGCTTTAATTTAAAAATGAAAATCAGCTTAGCTCTGATTGGTCCTTGGCAACATTTTGGCGTCCAATCATTCATAGAGACCTCACAGGATGCCCTTGAAGGACAATCCTCGATAGGCTGCACATACAGTACACAGTGTATTACACTTTATCACTTTTATTAAACCATAAAGATAGATAGAGGGAGAAAGAGAGAGAGAGACAGAGAGAGAGAGAGAGAGAGAGAGAGAGAGAGAGAGAGAGAGAGAGAGAGAGAGAGAGAGACATGGGTAGAAATAAAATGATCAGGACATTGTACTGTAGCACTAATTCACTATCATGTCCCCCACGCGAGACTTTCATCGCTTACGCACATTTTGGAGACAAATTAATCCACGGATACATTACAATTTATAAGTAAGTTAAGTATTGTTGTAAAACACAACACGTGTAGGCTTTATTCACTGTATTTGTATGACTTGGCGACAGATGCCCGGCTGGATCGCTCACTTGAAACCCAGAAATGCACTTCCAGCGTATCGTGTGTGAAAGCTTACCATATTTTCACGACCATAAGGCGCACTTAAAAGTCTTACATTTTCTCCAAAATGGACTGGGCGCCTAATAATGCGGCACGCCTTATGTGTGCACCAAGTTCCAAACTCTGTGAATGTTGTTGTGTGACTTTGATGAGTGCTCCGCTTGACTGACTGGGAGCATTTCCTGCGGACACGCTGCTTATATAGAGGAAAAGCGGACGTGACTGAGGACAGCATGCGGACGTAAAGGGGGAAGGGTGCGCGTGACAGAGGACGCTAAAGACACGCCCCCAGTAGGTATATAGCGCCGGTATGTGCATTGTGCAAAACAACGTCGGTTTGGCTAAGGACCCCCGAAAATGGCACCTACAAAGAGACATGCTTACTAAGCACAGTTTAAACTGCAAGCTATCAGTTATGCGGAGGAACAACACAATCGAGCAGCCGCGAGAGAATTCAAGATCAACGAATCCATGGTTCGCAAGTGGAGGAAGCAGGAAAACGGGCTTCGCCAAGTCAAAAAGAACTTGCCCAGCTGTTCATTTCGGATACAGAAGATCAGGCCTTTGATGGATTTGTGGATGAGGATTGATAAAAAAAAAAAAACACACATGAGTACATTGTTAAATACTTCAGTAAAGTACAACCGAAGTCAGTTTTGCTCCCGCTGCCTTCTTAAAAACATACGCGAGCATGCATGTTTTAAGATAGCGTATGTTTTACCATGCCTGCGCCCAATAATACAGTGCGCCTTATGTATGTGTTAAATACAGAAATAGAGCCCGTAACTGAGACTGCGCCTTTTAATACGGTGCGCCTTGTGGTCGTGAAAATACGGTATGTTTACGAAGTCATCCTCCATAAAATGAGAAATAAATTGAAACCATTTATTTCAGAACTCCTCCAAGGTTGGCAGGTGACGCAAACCTTTGCACAAGACGTGGCCGCTTTGTCGTTCAGCCATTTTTACCGAGATGATGAGTGGGCGTGTAGCAACCACGAAGTGGGCAGACAAAATAGTATCTGCCCACTATTGACAAAACTACGTCACAATGACGGTGAATTCAAATCCACCCGTTTTGCAAGCAGTTTGGTTCAAATGCCATTACATTAAATTAACAAAGCACATACGTAGATGTCAAACTTAAACTAGGCCACAGACTCGTTTTGAGTTATGCAAGTTATGCATAAAACAGTGGAAAATTTTGGATTTTGATGGAATGGGACCTTAAATATAATGAGGTCAGTATGTTACTGATAGAGTTAAAATTACTTAAAACATATCTAGGAGAGGTGGGATTGTGGACGACTGGTTAGCACATCTGCCTCACAGTTCTGAGGACCGGGGTTCAAATCCCGGCCCCGCCTGTGTGGAGTTTGCATGTTCTCCCCGTGCCTGCGTGGGTTTTCTGCGGGCACTCCGGTGTCCTCCTACATCCCCAAAACATGCATGGTAGGTTGACTGAAGACTCTAAATTGCCCATAGGTGTGAATGCGAGTGCAAATGGTTGCTTATTGATATGTGCCCTGCGATTGCCTGGCGACCAGTTCTGGGTGTACCCCGCCTCTTGCCCGAAGATAGCCGGGATAGGCTCCAGCACGCCCGCGACCCTAGTGAGGATAAGTGGTACAGAAAATGGATGGATGGATATCTAGGAGAGCTTGATGAGCTTCAAGACGATTTAATATTGTTGCAAGAAGGAACAATAAACCATACAGCAAAGACAACGTACACAGAGGTTGAATACCATTCATAATACTGTAAGAAAATATTTTTCAAATATGACATAATTTTTCCTAAAATTATATGACTTTTTTGTAATGTCTTCATTTGCCAAACATTCATTCAGTCACTAGCTGGCATGGTCGATATGAACTGCCTAAGGGTGGCACCCACACTGGATGAACTCCTCCACCGCGCCAGGGTGATGGCGTACGTGCTGGAACAAAGCCAGGGATGATGGTGATTATGACACATATCTATGCCACCCACAGCGCCTGTGCCTGTGCCTGCGCCTGTGCCTGTGTACGAGTGTAGCGCACATCAGACGTGGCGGTGTAACACATGCTCTGTGTCCGCCCAGCCCGGCCTCCGCTACACTGGCATGTGAAGCATGACACATAGCTGAGACACCTACAGGCCGGCTGTCCATGAGGATGAGGATGATAAGGATGATGATGAGGGTGCAGGCAAAGGACAAAGTTGGAATTTTATGAAAATCACGAAGGGAGTTGAGAAGAAAAGTCTTATTTTTGAGTAAAAACTATTAGGGGTATTGGGTTAGAGTTAAGAGCTAGAGTTGGGATTTAGGTCAGGAGTTAAGTTTTTTTTTGTTGGGGTTTAGGATTAGAAGTTACAGTTAAGGAGTTAGAGTTGGGGAACCAGGGTTTGGGTTTTGGATTAGGAGTTTTTGTTACGGGGTTTTGGTTAGGGAGTTAGGGTTATGAGATAGAGGGCCTCTTCGTATTCTCGTTTTTGTTTAGGAACTTTCCTTTTTGAGTGAGATGACCCGGAAGTACATGGAGGATTGGTGGTTCGAATTCTAAAAATGTTTAGGAAAGGTGCCTCGATGAAAACTTTAACCCACCTTTAGCAAAGGTTACTCCTGACAAACCTTTATGAAAGAAAAGGAGATATATTACCCACAATCCTCGACGGCAGCAATATGTAAAGCAACAAGCCAACAATGAAGTTTACAGACTATACGAAGACACTTAGGAGTTTCACACTATAGACTTTAAAAATAAATAAAAAATGTATATATTTAAATTTATAAAATAGTACAGAACAGTATATATAAATAAACATGCATCAAGAATACATTCGCACAGAACATTAGTAATCTGAACAAATTTTAATCAATAATTCTAAGACTAAAATTACTATCCATACAGAAAAAAACAGCTACTAACATAAAATATTATAAAATACAGAAACGTGCAAGGGATATAACTTCAAGTGAGAGAGTAAAAAGACAGCGAGGAAAGCTAGAGGCCTACGTCAGCAATACTCGCCATCCTGCGATGACAACAGTTAAGAAAAGTGGATTTGAATTCATTTGGAACAGTGCTTTACTATCCTATGCTCGAAAGGAAGGACCGTTTCAATTCTCCTTGACCTGATGACGTGTTCCAACAAAGGTTAAGGAAAGGTGGCATAAAAGAGTTACAGTCAGGGGGTTAGGCGTAGGAGTTCGGGTTATCTTTTTAGGCGAGGAGTTAGGATGATTTTGGAAGTTAGGATTAGGCCTTAAGGGTCGGGGTTTAGGGTGTTCAGGAGGTAGGGTTAAGGTTAGGCTTGTTGGTTTTGGTTAAAAGTTAGGGTCTTCTGGAGCTCGGGCCAAATTTACCGTTATGGTTGGGTTGGGAGTTAGGGTTATGGTGTTTGGTTGTTAGGATTACGTTGTTCAGGTTAACACTATTGTGTGGGTTAGAGTTTTTGGGTAGTAAGGTTAAAAGGTTGGAGATTAGTGCTAGAGTGTTCTGAATGTAAGGTTAGGGTTAAAGGGTTCGAAGTTTGTATTGGCCGTTTGGGTGGTGAGTTAGAGTTAGAGGGTTAGGGTAGGATTAATGTGTTCAGGAGTTAGGGTCAAGGTTAGGCGTTCGGGGTTTTCGTAGGTAGAGTTAGGGGTTAGGGTGATGGTTTTCTGCCGACTAATCAACTGAAAATGGTCACTCACTGTGATAGAGAGTTAGGATGTACCGGGGTAGTACCATGTGCCACGGCGAGCTAAACTGTACCAGAGCGTTGGGGTTGGTTCCAGTTACGGTGTTAAGGCGTTGTACCAGACCACTTGGTGCGAGCATGACTGCACACTTCTAGTTGAACAAGTGCACATCTGCTGTGTCCCCGTCATGCTTGTGACTTCATGTTTGACACTGGTGTTAGGTGGCAGCAGTGACATGTGTCTCACACTCCACGGCTGTTCACATTCTCATATACGCTGTCGCAGCTTTGAGGTGCCTCGGATGTAACTCAGTCATTTATTGACGGGTAGCCTGTTACTGGATAGGTCAAGGATATCTTCTGACATACAGTGGGTATATATGGGAGTCGAGGCTAGGATTGCTGCTGCAGTAAAAGGCAAGGAAAGTGACATGAAGCACAGTTGTTTCCGTATATTAATATCACCTTCTATGATCTGTGTAACAGTTCTGTCTGTTACCACGGAATTGGAATTATACAGTTAATCCGTGTTTATCACGAGGGGATATGTTCTAGAGCCACCCACAATTGGTTAAAATCTGCAATATAGAGAGACCATATAAAATAACATTTTAGTCTAACCCTAACTCTTGGTGGTCTTCTAATGTCTACATCTTCCAAGTACTACACACCACAGAGACATATTTGAATGATAAAATAAAATCGGCAGGTTTAAAAATCATGAAAAACTAGACGTTCTCAAACACTGTGGGCGTGTTTACTGAATGTGCTGAATCCACGTGCCACTAAACTGTCAACTGTCAATCAAATACCACACATCCTTCCTATGTCAACACATCCCTACATGTTTGAGCCACAAAAATATGTCCGGTTAAAGCCTCCGGTGGCTGGAATATATCCCACCAGGTCATCACGGGGCTTCCCATGCCACAACAAGAGGTTCTAGCCACCAGCTACCTCACAACCTAACCAGGGCTCCTCTTGGCCCACGGATGGGCAGCGGGTTCATCTCGCTTGGTCCGTGTGTGGGTCCTCATAACATGGCGGCACACGTAATTGAGCCTATGATTCACACTACATGACAGACATTTTGAACACATACTTCCTGCTAGTTATATACCCACAATGCTTTGTGTTCCGACGTATTACAGTAGCCCGAATACCACAAAATACATAACAGAAATTTAAATAACGAGCTGTTCTGTAAATTGCGGCATCCAGGGAAGATGCATTTTTGTCTTGTTAAGCATAGCTTAACTATGCCCTCTAATGGTAGAAATGGACCAAGTAATTATAGCTAGTAACTATTAACTCGCAACTGCGCCATATAACCGCTAATGCGAACAAAGGCGCTCAAGTTCTAATATAGTGGTGGAGGGACGACTCATGCCGGGGACCGAAGTGTGTCACAGGGCCACATTTTAGCCATGCCACAAAAAATGAGGAAAACTGAAATGGTGTAAAACTGTTTGATGTAGGGTTGTCACTATCGAATCTTTTTAGAATCGATTCTCCTATTGATTACTCATTGAATAATCGAATAATAATCGCAGCCCCCCCCAGTGGCAGTTCTAGGGGAGACAGGGGGGGTCCAGTGCCTCCGCGGCACTGGCCAAATTGACCCCCTCCTCCATCGATGAAATTTAATTTCATCGATGAAATCCACTTTACAGGGGCTTTACAATTGGGTGTTGGGGAGTCAGGGTTAGGTGTATCATTGTTAGGGGGTTTGGAGTTAAGGTTGGCTGGGTTTAGTGTTTGAACTTGAGGTTAAGGACATGATGTAAATGCGTTCCTGATCTTGCATTATGTGGGTTATAAACGTCATAATGTTATATATGACAGCACACGTATCTTTTTGGCACCAATTATCCTTAAGCGGTGCATTAGGGAAGACAGACATGGACCATCCCATGCTCCTATTTCTGTTCAGTTCCTGGTATGATATGGGATGTATCGGAACAAGGGCTCGGAAACCAGTGGAAGAGGAAGCTGTGCTCTGTGCCAGCGAGTGAGGAAAACTTTTGTTCCTGGGTACGATGTGGCAGATAGTGTCAACACTCACGCTGAGCTCAATATAGCAACTGTCACCCGGCCAGGCATTCCGCTCTCGCCTTTTCCATGCCGACACTTCCTTATTCACCTTCCCCGACACATTCCCCTCAACCGAGCCTCTCCGTCATGGCTCCGTCCATCAATGTCACGTCCCCCCGGGGGTTTTAAGAACTGATCCCCTCCCTGTTTCCCTCACCTCCCCCCTTGTCAGCGGGCCAAGATGTTTAATATAATGCGTCCGCCCGCTCTCACATTACCACTTACTTTTGCCGCCGTTCAAAGCAGCTTTTTTTGTCCATGTACATTCTTGAATAGCTCTCTCATCGCCATGGTGATCTAACAGAAGGAGAGTGCGGTTTGTCTGTCTGTCTGGAAATAATAAGTCACGATGGATTTTCTTTGTATGGCCCTGAATCTGACAAACTCAACCACTGTTAATTTGCACTTATTGTGTAAGAAGCTGCAAAGTTTACCACACTATCCTCACCATCTGTCTTCAACCAGGTGGCCCTCCTCCTACAGCCACCCTCACTTGTCTTTTAGGATCACCTCCTCCACCACCACCATCACCACCACCACCACTTCCACCCTTCTGATCGGGATGTAGGGTTAAGGTTAGGGTGTCAATGTTAGGGTGTTAGGAGCTCAGGTTAGGAGTGAGTGTTATGGTGTTACAGTATTTCAGGTTAGGATGTTCTGATGTGATGGTTAGGGTTTGTTGTTTGGGAGATAGGATTAGAAGTGTAGGGTATTTTGTTTAGAAGTTAGGGTTTAAGTTGTGGTTAGTTTGTTGTGGCGGTAGGGATAAGGATGAGGTTTATAGTTATGGTGTTAATGTTATGGTGTCAGAGTTCGGGGTTAGGATTGGGTGATAAGGTGTCAGGGTAGTAGGGTTAAGGGCGAGTAAGTAAGAGTTAGGGATTCAAGAGTTAAGTTAGTTTTTTTGTGTGCCTGTGCGTTCTTGAATAGTTCCTTCATCGCCATGGTGATTCGACAGAGTGCAATGTCTGTCTCACTGAAAATAGTAACACGTGACGGGTACTGAATCCGACAAAATCAACCACTGCTCATTTCCAGTTATCATGTAAGAAGGCACAAAGTTTACCACGGTTTCCCCACTGACCAGCCAGGTGGACATCTTGATACCGACGACCTCGCTTGTCCTCCAGCGTCACCCCCTCCACCTCCACCTCCACCACTGCCACACGGCTCTCTCTGTGGTAATCCTATTACTCATGTGTGAATACCAGCTGGGGAAGAGCGGGAGGTGGGCTGGGGAAGGAGGGAGGGCAGCAGGGAGAATGCGCACAGAGGATGACTGTGTGGAGGCCTCCAGGTCTCGGCTAGACAGTTGGACAGTGAAAATTCAAACAGGCAGGAAGAATAACGGCGATGGGAATAACCTGCCAAGGAGATCTATTTGTTTATTAGTTTGCAGTATTAACCAAAAAACTAACACAGATTTTATCAAAATTTTGGAGTCACCTGAGGCATTGGCCAAAGAGCAAAGCTAAAGGGATGAATTCAAATTTAATGCAGATGTTTAAAAAATGTGTTCATGTATTGGATTTTTTTTGCATTTATTTAAATAATAAAAAGTAATGAATAATAATAATAATATATAATAATTTATTTTTCTCATCAAAATTCACAGTTCTGAGGACCCGGGTTCAAATCTGGCCTCACCTGTGTGGAGTTTGCATGTTCTCCCTGTGCCTGCGTGCCCTGCGATTGGCTGGCGACCAGTTTGGGGTGTCTCCCACCTGGGATAGGCTCCAGCACGCCCGTGACCCTAGTGAGTATAAGCGGTATGGAAAATGGATGGATGAATGGAAATTGACATTACACGGTGGTCTGGTTAAAATATCTGGAACCTTAGACAAGGTGGGATGAATTATGAACAGCCACTGTCAGGCTGTTATGCGGAGTGGAACATTTTAGATTTTTTTTTCTTTTCTTCATAAATTTTTCTTTTATTATTTACAAGCATTCATACTCCAGTTTTCATACCTCTTGAAGTGTTTCCCAACCTCTATTGAGCTAAGGCACCTATTTTACATGAGGGAAATCTCACGGTGCAACACCAAACAATAAATGTCACAAAAGCTACACTATATTTAGTGAACTAATGAGGATCTTGTCTCATTTTATTCACAAATGTGAAATCTGAGCCTGAACACAGTTATTTTTCTGTTGCATGAATGACAATGGGTGGATACACAGGTTAACTGTACCTTCTGCCATCTAGTGTAAGAGCATTTAATTGTTCTGCCTGTCACTATACGTCACTGGCAAAGATAAATGAACAAAGATACACTCGAAAATTCCCACAGAAATTTTGAATGGGTCTGCAGACCCCTGCAAGTCCGAAAACTGCATTTGTGAAGGCTTTATTGCGAGTTGGGCTTGCCCTGTAGAACTATTTTAACCTTTTGTTCACAACAAAAAGGAAAGTCTTTCAATGGTCCAATTTCAAATGTGTGTGAAATTCTTAAATCTTAATTTCACACTTTTGTTTAGAAGATTTTGCGAATGGGAATCGTTCACAAGATGGTTTGAATAATCTGAACATATTGAAGTTGGAATGGTTTGAATCTGTCAATAAATTTGGAAAAAGGAAGAAAATATGTAAATGTCTTGATTGGGGACTTTTGTAATGAAATATTGGAAATTTTGGGAATGGAAAAAAGTTCACAAGATTGTTTGAAAGAGTTGAACTGTTTGAAATTTGAATGGTTTGAATTCGTCAAGTGTGTGTGATAATTGGACATCTTAATTTTTGAATTATACTTGTGAGGAATTTTTGCTAATCAGCTGAACAGATTGACTTTAGAATGGTTTGCATCAGTCAAGAAATGTGCTCATTTGTGTTAAAGATAAAAAGATACCGAATTTTGGGCCTTTTTTATTTTTTTTTAAATAATTTTAGAAATGGAAATGAGCTGAACAATTTTAAGAAGGAATTATTTGAATCAGTCAAGAACTGTGGAAATTGGCGTTAAATAAGTAATAATGTCTTCATTTTGGGGTTTTATTTTGAAAATTAGACATTTTTCAGCATGAAAATGAGTTGAACAGATTGGGTCTCGACGAGACACATCTTTTGATACCTTATTTGTGTGGGTACGTTAAACGGTCAGGGCCACATTCTTGACCAAAAAAACTGGAAGAATGATGAAGACTAAAAATATGGAATACACTCACAGGATAGTAATATGGGCTGCTTTGCTTCGCAATGCTCTATTACATTGCTGTAATTATTGAGTGAAGACACAATCATTTTTGGACCAATTAGGTGGTTGGCAATCGCTCCTCGAATTTTATTAGCTGAATATCTTTGTTCAACCTTGGAGGTTTGTGCCATTCTCATTTAATCTCTTCATCCATCGAGTCTTGGCAGGAGTGTGAAAGAGAAAGGAAGGGAGGCGAGGATGACATCAGGCCTTGTCTGTCTTCTGGCGGTTGGACGCGAGCGAGCTTGAAAATAAACAAGTTCTCCGATGACAAAGCCGCCATTGACTCTCTCCCACTCCTTTTTCTGTGCAGCTTTTTTTCACGAGGGGTAAGGCTGAAGGGTGAGAGTGTGTGCGGTGTGTGTGGGAAGGGATGGGGGAGAACTTAACCGCCACCCTGCCACACTTGCTGTCCCCTCAGCTGCTACCCACTCTCTCTCCCTCAATGCTTTCTTTTCAGTCCCAACCATCTTTACTTGGCCAATACACTAGTCACAAAAAGTTAGGGATAATGGGGTGTCGGGCGAAATTTCAGGATGAACCTAAAATGCATTATACGTAACCTTTCCAGGTGAATTTCATTTGACCTTCTCGAAACTGTTAAATACACATTCTAGCTGTTTAATGTTTCAGTACCTTTTGCACTATTTACTATTCTCGAACAATGAACTGAATGGCAAAATTCATTTAATTTCCAAGGACATCCACTTCTATGGCTTTTTGTAACTCCTCCAGTCCATGGCCCACTTTGTTCTCTCATCCAGCCCAACAAACATTTACATAATCATGAGTCCTGTAATTTTTGGGATGTTTTTTTTAACTCAAAATGTATTAATTAAAAAAATGTATTTATGAATTTGTATTCAATTCTCTCGTTAAATAACTACTTAATGTATTAATTACAAATAATACATGTATAAATAGCAGAATAAACAATTTAGCATATACATTTAATCATTTATCTATTTATTTTTATTAAATAATTGGGGACTCAAAGACACATAATGTCATGAACTTAGTAGGATGTGAATTGGACCCAAGAGAAGACTGAGGTGGAGGGAGTAGATTTAGAATGGTTTATTGTAAGGTTGGCACAGGGTAAGGTTATCAAAGGCGAGGTGGCGGGCCGTCGGGAAGAAGGAGTGAGCAGGAAGCGGGAACGGGAGCAGGTGGTGTAGCTTGGCGGCGTGGCTGGAGCGGTCAGCGAGACGGGGAAGGCACGGAAGGAACACTGGGAACACAATCGGGTGTGTACAGATGCGGGTAGTAGGATCATACAATTGTATCACAAAAACCTGGGAGTACGAGAGTCGCCCGGTGAGTCAGAAACAAGCGTCAATACTCAGGCGAAGGATGTAGAACTTGACAGGCTTTAAATGCAGGTAGTAATCAGTGCTCTTTGAAGACAGGTGCGCTGCACAGGTGCTCCTGATTGCTAGGGAGACAGAGGGGGAGAGGGAGAGACAAGGCACACGGCGCCACCCATGCTCCAAAAGATCATGACACATAATTCAATAAAAATTAGAATGAATTATAGCTTTTTTTCATTAAAATATTTTTAAATTTTATATATAAAAAAATAAAAGGATAATGATAATTAAATGATTATATACATCAATATAAATATTGTGGCGGCACAGTGGAAGACTGGTTAGCACATCTGCCTCACAGTTCTGAGGACCTGGGTTCAAATCTGGCCTCGACTGTGTGGAGTTTGCATGTTCACATTAAAATGATTTATTATTCTATTTATTTACATATTTGGTTCATTTATTGCAAATATAACTATAAATAGACATGTAAAGTTGTTCATTTTATACATTTTTAAACATTTTATTTATTTTATTATTTTGATTATTTTAATATATAAAATAAACTACGAAATAAAACAGTGAAATAAATATCCATATTTCTATAATTCATGTATTAATTAAAGCCTTTTTCTCATGAAATAAATGGTTAATTGATTTATTCGAAGTAGTGAAACAATATCAGATGTTGTACATATATTATTAACATTAAAAAAATTATATTATATTATAATAAATTATATAATATATAAATGTTAATTGATTATTGTAAAATAAGAAAAACAAATGTGGTTCACATTTTAATTTCATTTTATTTGATTGTTTTGACCTCCACTAAGAACAACCCAGCTCTTTTGTCTCATCTAAAAATCAAAGGTTCGTACACCCCTGTTCTAAGATCAGTGGCCACTTCCTGTTTGAAGCCTATCAACGGTGAGGTACAGTTGATCAAGGATTCGGTGTCATCTTGATCTTATGATGACAAAATCTGTGTAGCATGATGAAAAGGAATGTTTAAATTTAACCAATTCTAACAGACCTGCGATTGGCTGGCAACCAGTTCAGGGTGTACCCCGTCTCCTGCCCGATGATAGCTGGGATAGGCTCCAGCACGCCCGCGACCCTAGTGAGGAGAAGCGGTTCAGAAAATGCATGGATGGATGAATTCTAACAGAACCGGGAAACGTATTGGTCCATTCATGCATCGGTTGTGAATTTCACTGTTCAGCTTCTTGTTACAGAACAAGTACTGATACATTGAACAGTCAATAGTTCAGCGACGGTCCATTTAAATTCATATGTCAAGGTTATAGTGCATTTTAGGTTCACCCTGAAATTTGACCCCAAAGAAGCAACATCCCTTTGTTTTGGTGAGTATTGTAAATCAAGCTGACCAAAGCTTTGCAAGATGATAGTCATTTGCAGTCGAAATGGATGCAATAAGAAGTCACCATCAGCGCACTTTACACCTCTGCTGGTTCCTGCCTGGCCTCTGCTGATACACACACATTGTGATGGTGTTTGTTTTGTGTGTGTGCGTGTGTGTGTGTGTGTGTGTGTGTGTGCGACTGTGTGTGTGTGCGCACGTGTGTGTGTGTGTTGCCTGTGGTGCGGCTGTGTAATGGACTCCACCACACCCAGCGTCCAAGCTAATTGCACGCTCTCGAAGCCATCTGTGTCATAAAGATGTCTCTTGACCTTCCACACGGATCTCTTTTCAGCTAGGATGTCCTTACGTGCAGAGGATACGGGATCATATACTGAAGTGATGATGTGTCAAAGAAATTGCTGAAATTGAGCTATTACACAAATGTGAAAAAAGTTTTTCAAAAATTTACCTTTTGTACAAATTTGAAAGTTATTTTTAAAAATGAAATTGAAGTGATCTATGCAAATTTGAAAATGTGTTAACAATGTTAAAACATTTTTTGAATTTAAAAAATAAAACACATCTGAAATAACATCTGAAATTGAACTCTTACAAAAATTTGAAAAAAATCTCTGAAGAAATTGTGAAGAAAAATCTAAAATGGATCGATTATGCGTGGATTTTTTTTAACATGTTAAAACATTTTAGTGCAAATTTTAAAGTTAAAAAAGAAAAATTAAAACTTTTTCAAAGGCAAAAAACTGAAACCTTACTAATTTACGCAAATGTTGAAATGGGTTAAAAATGGTTTTTAAAAAAACATCTGAAATAACATCTGAAATTGAACTGTTACAAAAATTTGAAAACAAAATATTTAAGAAATTGGAAAAAGAACAAAATATAAAATGGAACTGATACACAAAAGTCATTTTTTTTCTTTTTGTTTAAAAAACTGTTTACATCGAAGCAAATAAATCTAAAATTTAACTATTATGTAAATTTGAAGTCTGGTAAAAAAAAAAAAAAAAAAAAGAGAAAGAAAAGCTGAAATTGGACTATGCAAATTGTAAAAGCAAAGCAAATTTATTGATATAGTGCATTTCATACACAAGGTGCTTTACATGATTAAAAGCATTTGAACATTTAAAACAAATATACAAATAAAAATACAATAAAATAGCTTACAGTGCAAGAAATATCATTTAAAAGTGGAAATGCTCTAAAAAGCATGAGGAAAAAAAAAGTTCTGTGGGCAACTTATTCCATTTGTGTGCAGTTTAACAGTTAAATGCTGCTTCACCATGTTTGCTTTGGACTCTTTGCTCCACTATTTCACCTGAGTCTATAGATCTCAGAGCGCTACTGGGTTTATATTCCATTAGCATTTATTTCATGTATTCAGGACCTAAACCATTTAGTGATTTATAGACAGTGCACATCCATCCTCTATGTGGAGCTAACTGGCTGTCTTTTAGCATGCTCCTGCTAACCATTTTGAGACATCGGTAGAGTGGTATCATTCGCGGACTGGCCACAAAATAAATAAATAAATAAATAAATAAATTGTACCCGCATTACCATATACTGGTAACCTTTTACTGCTCAGTGACTGTGTTTTTTTGTTTTTATGTCTCTGTCAATTGTCAATTCTGTTGTAGTACTCGAGCAGGTCCAACTATTGGAGACAAATTCCTTGTGTGTTTTTGACATATTTGGCAAATAAAGATGATTCTGATTCAGATTCTGAAAAGGTTCTGAAATTGAACTATTGCACTAATGTGAAAATTTGATTTAAATTATTTTAAAAAGAAACTAGAAAGTTTTAGTTATGCAAACATGTAAAATGTCTTTAAAAGTTCCATATTTTCTCTCTGTTATCCAAATTTAAAAGTTGTTTGAGAAAGAAAAAGAAAAATTACACAAATGCAAATTTATGCAAATAACAAAATGGGTTTAAAATTGTAAAAAAAAGAAAGAAAGAAACATCTGAAATTGAGCTATTATACAAATTTGAAAAAATCTAAGGGGAAAGAAAGAAAGTTTGATTTAACAAAACTGAATATTTTGGCTAATTTGAATAAAAACAAAAAATCAGGAAATTTGAAGTCAAACTATTTGTTGTCTCATTCATGAGTTACAATATCATTTAAGAGGAGAAGAGTGTTTATAACTGTCTGTTAAGTAACCCCGAAGCTAATATAACCATCCCATTTGCAAATTGAATTTCAACTGCTTTTTTTATTGCTCCTTTTTTCAGGAGACGGTCACATGAGTCGGACCATTAAATTGCTCCGGCTCCGACTTGCCAAGTGAACTGGGTGACGCGCTTGGCAGGCAGATTGTATCACAAGGAGCGCCCTTGTCCCGCCTGTGTCATCCCGTCCCGGTCTTTTAATCCACGCTCTGGCTTTATGCGAGCCGCTGTCCGTTCCTAATTGGAATGACAGGCAGACGCTGGCCGCAGAAAGACGCAGCGAATGAAAGGGAGTGCAAAAGACTTTGTCAGTGTCTATGTAAATACTCAGTTGAGGTTGAGGAGGGTGCTGATCATCCTTGAATATCTTTTCCTATGGATCTCAGTTTTCAACGCCGTTGTCGTATAAACGAGCATTCAAAAAAATTCCCTGAAGCAATGACTCCCAAAACATCATACAGTAAATCCCCATATATCGCAGTGGATATGTATAAAGTTCAGTTGGTCTAGACCATATATATATATATATATATATATAAATATATAGATCCATGCATCCATCCATTTTCTGAGCTGCTTATCCTCACTAGGGTCGTGGGAGTGCTGGAGCCTATCCCAGCTATCATCGGGCAGGAGACGGGGTACACCCTGAACTGGTCGGCAGCCAATCGCAGGGCACATACAAACAAACAACCATTCGCACTCACATTCACACCTACGGGCAATTTTAGAGATGTCAATTAACCTACCACGCATGTTTTTTGGGATGTGGGAGGAAACCGGAGTGCCCGGAGAAAACCCACGCAGGCACGGGGAGAACATGCAAACTCCCTGCCACATGCTTTAAACACTTTTAAACTTTTTTTAAATTTAAAGACAGTGTGCCGTGGGTGGGAGCTGTGGACAACAGCAGATCCTGCGTAAGTGTGCTCATTGTGTTTTATTGCTGTCCTGGCATTCAATAAATGCTAAAAAGTTAATTGGCGACTGTAGTGCTCCTTTCCCACATGTGAGGGCATTATACTAAGTATACTGTACTCTAATCCCTCATTTAGTGCTGGGGTTACATTCCAGACCAGATATTTATTATATTATTTATATATTTTATATACAACATATGCATATGAGGTGCAAGTATTATTTTGAATGTATGTGTGCCTTTGAGGATGTCTAGTTGGCCGGCTGTTAACTGGTTCAACAGTAGCCACTCTGGTGTTGAGTGACGGTGTCCCTTGAGTCGATCAGCAAATCGGCTAAAAGAATGTGCTTGTGTTTACTGAATTTTGTTACCGTTTGTTAAAAAAATGTGATTGAAAGAACACCAGCAGCTCTGTCCATCCTCCCTCTATCCTAACCACCTGTTAAGGATTACAATTCTTTGTAGGAGGCATAATGCACTATACAGTAGCTTATTTTGTTAATTGTGAAATAATCCCAAACTTTGGACATTCTGTATTTAAAGAACTATTCTTTCCTGCTAGCTTGTGCTTATTGCTACTTTGTGTGGAAAAATAACCA
Organism: Phyllopteryx taeniolatus; assembly: GCF_024500385.1. Classification (NCBI taxonomy): domain Eukaryota; kingdom Metazoa; phylum Chordata; class Actinopteri; order Syngnathiformes; family Syngnathidae; genus Phyllopteryx; species Phyllopteryx taeniolatus. Next base: position 16,018,390 of record NC_084507.1, read on the forward strand.
CCGCATAATCTAGATATACAGTATGTACAGTAAAAAAAATTGCGATCCACTCAACCCGAAAAAAGTTACAAGATTCAGTGTAATGGTGAGATGTATTTTTAATAATTAGTTTTTATTTGTTTCTGTGGCGGTCCGTTGAAATATGTTATCGCGAGGAAACCGGTCCGTGGTGCAAAAAAGGGTGGGGACTACTGTACTGTGCTGAAAAAATATCAATGACGTCATCGATTAATTGACTTTCATTATATTACCGTCGGTAACAAAAAATATTTAGTCTTCTTTCGCTCTCGTGCAGTACAGATGCTTTTTTGCTTGCTCTGGTTGCTTCGCTTCTGTTTACATTTTTTCTTGCTGATAAGCTTGTTTTTCTTCTATAAAAATTAGAATCAGCGACTCCTGGATATTTTTAAACGAACAAGACCAGCAATAAAGATGCCTCCCTTTTCCACTGAGGACTGGTGCAGAGGATGTCAATCCTGGAAACGAAAATCCACCGTCTTGAAGTGTCTGTGGATGTATATGGACAGTCAGGGAATGAAACCACTCTACCGATGTCTCAATATGGTGAGCAGAAGTGTGCTAAGAGACAGCCACTTATCTCAACAAAGAGGACAGATGTGGACTGTGGAAACGGTAATGGACCATCCAGCATTTCTCCCTGGAATTTACTGGGAGCAAAGCCCAAAGATATGGGACAATATCTAAAAGGGAGGACACAACACCAGCAGATTACTGAGGAATCCGGCTGGCCTGCATTGCGGGCTGCTTCAACGCCGAGTGAGCGGCCGTGGACGGTCGCTACAGCGAAGGGCAAGAAAAAAGGCCGCAAGTCAATGCAAAACATTGACATCAGACTTACATATAGATTTGAGCCACTTTTACAAGACCCTGGCCATGAATGCTTATTGCCCACCACCCCTGAAATGTATGAAACTAAATCATACAAGAAGAAAATGGCACCCCAAACATTAATAGTTGGTGATGGAGCTGTCAAGGATGTGAAACGTTTTTGCAGTGAGAAGAACACCAAAGTACTGTGTTTTACCAATGACATGATGTCTGATATCTGTAAAAAAAAAAAAATCCTGGAGCTCACTAATCAGCACCCAACCGTGAAATCTGTCATTATATACACAGGGGCCCTGGCTGTTCTCAAGCACCAATCAGAGGTGAAGCGAGATTTCATTGATCTCCTAACAAAAGTGCAATGTTTGGATGCTGACGTTTTTATTAGTGGACCTCTTCCACTTGTGCGATTTGGAGATGAACATTTCTCTAGGCTCAGTCAATTAAATAAGTGGCTCAAAGAAGTGTGTACGGCACTATCCGTGAGTTTCATTGACAATTTCTGCATTTTTTGGGAGCGCAGACATCTTTACAAGGCAGACGGTTTCTGTCTAAATAGACAAGGGGTTAAGTTATTGGCTGCCAACATTTTTTACTGTGTACGTCATTCAGTGGCCCAAAAAGAAAACACTGGCCTTGGTGACACGGCTGAAGGACAAAAAGATGCAGTTGTTCCCAAACAATCGGAGGAACAGAAGGTAAGGCGACACGAGGTGCAGATGGAATCATCAGGGTCATCCAAACAATCGGAGGAGCAAATGAGAAATGAGATGAGCCAGCACATTGATTCTCCCACACCCCTCCCTGCCCCATTGGAGCAAAGCCCAATGCAAAACTCACTCTCTACTAGCCTAAATTCTCTGCTAAGCGTGACGGACAGGATGAAGACAATTGTCAATATTGGAATTCAACGCACACCACGATCTTCCTCCCATCCCCCCTCGCCTGAAATCACCGTCCACTAAGATGCGAAGGGCCCCTCCTCCACCCATGCAGAACCTTATCTGCGCATCTGACTGATATCTGCGGGGTCTTTTCCAGAATAAGTCAGACCCCTATGGAGATCAGGCATTTTTGATCCCTGTAATTACAAGGGACAGAAAGTTGGTCAAAGAAATATGGTACAAAATAAGTAGAAGTCTAAAGTCTTTACACTGGCTTCCAGTCAGCTTTATAATAGATTTTAAAGTTCTACTACAGGTCTAAAAATTACTAAACGGTTTAGGTCCTGAACATGAATGAAATGCTAATGGAATATAAACCCAGTAGGGCTCTGAGATCGACAGACTCAGGTCACATAGTGGAGCACAGAGTCCAAAGTAAACATGTTGAGGCAGCATTTAGCTATTATGCTGCACACAAATGGAAAAAGTTGCCAACAGCCCCAAATGTGCACGTTTTTAAGTCCAGGTTAAAAACTCTTCTTTTTCTCCCATGCTTTTTAGAGCATTTTCACTTTTAAATGATATTTCTTGCACTGTATGCTGTTTTAATTGTATTTTTATTTTATTTTATTTTTTTCTCTTTGTTATAAATGTTTATAAGCTGTTTTTTTCTTTGTTTTTAAATGCTTTTAATCATGTAAAGCACAATGAGTTACCTTGTGTATGAAATGCGCTATATAAATAAATTTCCCTTGGTGTCGACAACGATTTGTTGCCGTTGTGCTGGCGTTACCCTACTTTTCCTTATCTTAATGGGTAACCTGCACCGGCTGTGTGAGCGGTTAAAAGAGGACGTGAGTAGGTAAAGAAAGACACTGAGGAGGAGGAGGAGGAGGAGGAGGAGGAGGAGGAGGAAGAGGAAGAGGAGTGAAGCAGCTTGTTTATCAGTGTTCAGAATGTTCTGTGCTGTAGATTTGTCTGAAAATGTCATCGGCTGTGCTCGAGTTCCATACGCACGCACACACATGCACACACACATGCACACACACACATGCATGTGCACACACACACGTTTCACTGAATAGCTCCATCACTCTTAATATAACTTCCATCCTCTTCAATTCTGCAGCATATCCTCTTGTTCTTTCTTTAATTTCCTCTCCTGGAAATAAAGTCTTCTGAACTTCAGAGTACATAATGTGGACAAAGGTATCGGCACATGTGACCGCAAAGCATTGGGCCTTCGCAGGGGACTTAAACCAAATTAATCCGCCTCTTAATACCACCAGTATCACCTCGCAATAATTGAAAGCATTAATACAATCACATTTATTGGACCGACAGACATGTTTTGCTTGTCTAATTTGGTTGTAACGAGTTTTGCTCTGGCAAACCAATCAGCGGTCGGAAACATGATGATGTCATTGATCTGCTTGGTTAACGACCCAGTAAAGTCAATTCAGACATTTGTTTCTAAATAATTTATACAGTGGTGCATTAAGATACATGTTTAAATCGTTCCTTGATCACACTCGTAGTAAACACTCGTACCTCAAATCATCTTTCCCCATTAAAATGAATGGAAATGCATTCAAACAAAAAAAAATACATTTTTGTAATATGTTTTTTTTATGAGAAAAATAGCACTCAATAATGTACTTTATTTAAAAAAGCATACAGTAATAAATTGAATTTAAAAGAAGAAACTTTCTCCTTCAATGCACATTGTGCAGCTCATTCTGGTGTGCACACCCTGGGGGCAGCAGAAGACAGACATATGGATATACTGTATTGGAGACCCTCCTCTTCTCTCGACTTCTCAGTACGTAAGGAATATTAGTCGTTCTTCGCAGAGGTTAAAGAATAAATGCCTGTGTGTATTGTTATATCATCTGTCTACATCTGTTGCTGCACCGCTTGTGCACTCCTACTGCAATTTACAGAACATTTATTCATTCATTCATCTTCCATTGCACTTCTCCTCATTAGGGTCGCGGGCGTGCTGGAGCCCATCCCAGCTTATCATCGGGGAGGAGGCGGGGTAGACCCTGAACTGGTTGCCAGCCAATCGCAGGGCACGTAGAAACAAACAACCATTTGCACTCACATTCACACCTACGGGCAATTTCGAGTTGTCAATTAACCTACCCTGCATGTTTTTGGGATGTGGGAGGAAACCGGAGTGCCCGGAAAAAACACATGCAGGCACGGGGAGAACATGCAAACTCCACACAGGCGGGGCCGGGATTTGAACCCCGGTCCCCAGAACTGTGAGGCAGATGTGCTAACCAGTCGTATTCTGACATCCTCCAAAGAAATTTACCCAGAAACTCTGAAAATTCTCCCGGGCTCAATTAATGTTAGAATTGCTGAGCTGGTATCAAATAAGGGGGTTTATGTTCAAATATAACTTGACTTGTTAAGATGGTTTTCTTTGAATTAGCTTATGATTAATAATGCTTAAAATTCAACTAATAACTATTTTGAGCTCTTTAAACCTATAAAATGTCTTGAAACTCTGTCCTGTTGTGCATACTATTTTTGAGCAGTGCATTTTAAGTTTTTTAATTAAAAACAACGTGTCATTGGGAGGATTGTTTAAAAGCAAAGTTAAAAACGTTCAAAGTAAAAAATTATGCTGACTGTCATTTGCGATGACTAGGAAAATCAGAGAAAAATATCATTAGCATAATAAATTGGAACACAGTGTATATACCATTTTATAATCATTTAAATTTGGTTGGGTTGTTTACAACCCAACCAAATATATACACACACTCGGTGTGTGTGTGTGTATATATATATATATATATATATGGCAACACATAGAGGCTGAAATCTTATTGGACAAAAAAATCTGAACTACAATGAGTTTGACACCCCTGGTCGAGATGGAATAGATGCATCACACAGGATGACAGGATGATGTTTTTATTTTGGGTCCTGTTTCTTATCAGGCGGCGCAGAGCTTGTTTCCTGTACCCATCAGAGAATAGCCAGCGAGCGAGGAAGAAGAAATCCTGTTTGTAAATCACACTGCGGGGACGCTGGCTGTTGCGGGGACGCTGGCTGTTGCTAGGGGGACATTGTTTATTTTACTACCAGAGTCTCATGCTGTCAACAGGGGCCGCGGGGCACTGCTGTGCTCCACCGAGCCTCCATCCGAAAATGGTGAGAATGCACTTCACCTCCCGTGCAAGACACCCACCCACCAGTGTTTAACACCGTAGCACATCATAATATGCAACAGAGGCGCCTCTAGGTTTGATCGCTTGGGGGGGCTTAGCCCCTCCCCAGAATTGTTGTCGACAAGGGCAGCGGGGTTAGGGTGTCCGATTGAAATTTTCCATATGTAAAAAAGGTTATAGTGTGGGCAGTACACTTCGGTACAGTTCGTCGTATATTGTGTGGCCTTTGTTTTTTAAAAACAAAGTTAAAAGTGTTAGTGTCTTAGCCCCAAATCATTTAGGGGGGCTAAGACACTAAAACTTGGCCACATACGACCAAATCATTTTGGGGGGGCTTGGCAACATTTTTATCGGGGCTTCAGTTCCCCTAAAATAGGCCTAGCGACGCCACTGAAATGGATGATTCTACTTATTTTGTTTTTGTTTTTTGCAGTGAGAGGATGCAAACACTGGGCCCAAGTGTTCCACAAGGCGTTCGACATAACCGGATGTCTCTCTCCCACCCCCCGTCCCTCTCCCCAGCCCCCAAAGCACTTCATTTGCACATTTAGAGTCTTTGTTAAAGGACATTCAGTATACAGTGGATATAACAAACCCCTTTTCAAGTGCCAAGATATTATGAACTAAATGAAAAAGGTGAGACCAAGGCAACTCATTTCAAAACTTTGTTTCACCTTTAATGTGACTTATAACATGTACAACGCAAATTATAAACATGAAATCTCAAGATGGGATAACTGTGGATGTGGCTGTGTTCAGAATTAACCAATCACATTCAAATTCATGTTAAATAAGAGTCAGCACACACCTGCCACAATTTAAAATGCCTCTGGTTAACTCCAAATAAGGTTGAGCTGTTCTAGTAGGCTTTTCCTGCCATGTTTTGCTGACTTTACTTTTTTTTAATTTCTTTACTTACTTACCTGTTAATTAGTTACATATACTTAGTTTATTAAGTTACATTTACTTAATTAAGGTTTCTTACAAAGTTACAAACTGGCGATGTGTCTGTGTTCAGAATGAACCAATCACATTCAAATTCATGTTAAATGGGAGTCAACACACACCTGCCACCATTTCAAGTGCCCCTAATTAACCACAAATAAACTTAAACTGTTCTAAAGTGGCCGGCACGTTGGACGACTGGCTGTGTATTATAAATTTGGCTGTTCTATATATACATAGCTCATTCTACACTTGAGACTATGTGAGTCCCAGGATGCACATTTCATGGAAACAATGAGTCCCAGCCCTGGAGCAACGAGTCCCTGCAACTTATCGTCACGGAATACAGATATAGTAATCCTCCGCTACATTGCGGTTCTTTCCGCTATATTGCAGATTTTTATTACAGTTGTTACTCTTTTCTCTTTTCTACTGTTTGTACAATATTTTTGTGTTATCCATTGCTCTGGCTCTCTATCAATATGTAAAATGTTCAGGCCTGCCATGATAGCAATTTTTTTTAGAACAATATCCATCCATCGATTTTCTGTACCGCTTCTCCTCACTAGGGTCGTGGGCGTGATGGAGCCTATCACAGATATCTTCGGGCGAGAGGAGAGGCGGGGTACACCCTGAACTGGTCGGCAGCCAATCGCAGGGCACATATAAACAAACAACCATTCGCACTCACATTCACACCTACGGGGAATTTAGAGTCTTCAGTCAACCTACCATGCACGTCTTTGGGATATGGGAGGAAACCGGAGTGCCCGGAGAAAACCCACAAAGGCACGGGGAGAACATGCAAACTCCACACAGGCGGAGCCGGGATTTGAACCCTGGTCTTCAGAACTGTGAGGCAGATGTGCTAACCAGTCGTTCAATGTGCAGCCCGAGAACAATATATTTTCGTAAAAACTTTCAAGATAAACGACAGTATCGTTGATGTTTTTTGGTTCTTTTTGCCACTGATAAAAATATATTAGAGCATAACTCAGACTTGTACACATATTATAAATTATGCACTGGTGATCAAAAATATGAGCACAATGTGCAATGTTCTCTCATTTACTAAATAAAAGTAGGGCTGCATTTCACAATAAGAACAAGTAAATCAAATGAGAAAGTTATACGTGTTCAAATTAAGTGCTGAACTTGGGAAAAATCAAGTTTGAGTTTCAACTTTTCTGTTTGGCATCTTGACACAACAGTGAAGTGTCAAACAATTTTACATAGTTTAATTTAACAAATCTTAACTGAACCATTTTAGAGCTTAACGGCGTTTATTATATGCACTTTTCCCAGTGGGAACTTCCCACTTAACAGCCTTTGTGCATCTGCACTTAGACAGCTAGCTAGCATTTTGGCATTTTATGACATATTAATACATTAGGTTAATGGCTGTGCATTTATGAGCTTAGACCAGATGACTACTAATAAGACAAATATTCTTTGTACTACTACAAGTTTACTACAAGTACAAGCCACCTTGGTGACCTCAACCCGAGAGCGTGGAGGACTCGCCTCAGAGATCCCAGACTCTACTTCCTCATGGGAAGGCGTGTCGGTGGAATTGAGGAGGTCTTCGAAGTATTCTCCCCACTGACTCACAATGTCCAGAGTCGAGGTCAGCGGCGCCCCATCCCCACGGTACAAAGTGTTGATGGTGCACTGCTTCTCCCTCCTGCGATGGTAGATGGTAGACCAGAATTTCCTCAAAGCCGTCCAGATGTCGTTTTCCATGGCCTCACCGAAGTCCTGCCACTCCCAGGTTTTTGCCTCAGCAACCACCCAAGCTGCATTCCGCTTGGCCAGCCGGTACCCATCAGTTGCCTCAGGCGTCTCACAGGCCAAAAAGGCCCAATAGAACTCCTTCTTCAGCTTGACAGCATCCCTCACTGCTGCTGTCCACCAACGGGTTCAGGTTTTCCCACCACGAGAGACACCGACCACCTTACGGTCACAGCTCCGGTTGGCCGCCTCAGCAATGGAGACGAGGAACATGGTCCACTCGAACTCAATATCCCCCCCTCCCGTAGGACGTGGGTGAAGTTCTGCCGGAGGTGTGAGTTCAAAGTCCTTCAGACAGGGAATTCTCCCAGACGTAACCAGCAGACCCTCATAATACGTTTGTGCCTGTCAGGTCGGACCGGCATCTTCCCCCACCATCGGAGCCAACACACCACCAGGTGGTGATCAGTTGACAGCGCCGCACCTCTCTTCACCCGAGTGTCCAAGACACGCGGCCGCAAGTCCAATGACACGACCACAAGACTGCAAGATGGTGACACGTGCATATGCAGCGGCTGCTCTCTGTCTCAAACAAACTGTGTTTTTGTGTTTTTCGTCTTATAAATCAGAGTGTTTTAGTTAGTCTTCGTCATGTGACTAAGACGTGTCGTGTTCCAAGACGCAGGTACAGTCGCAAGCTTCTGCTCGACATCGGCAGAACTACTTTCACGGAGTTAAACTCTCGTCTCACTGAGGAGCTACAGAACTGTGGGTTGCTCCGGGTGCCTACAACACCTGCGACCCCCACTCTCTGCGCCGCGCCCAGAGAGGAGGCGCCACGAACGGCGAAGGAGGAAGCAGAAATGGGGCAAGCGCAGCGGTATCCGAGCTAGGCTAGTGGCTAAACCACACGAGCCGGCTATTCCCTCCATCATGTTAGCCAACGTACGCGCTCTGGACAACAAGCTGGATTACATTCGACTGCTCCGCTCTACTCGTAAGACTGTGGGAGAGTGCTGTGTTTTTGTGTTTGTGGAAACATGGCTTAACAGCAGCGTTCCAGACAGCGCCATTCAGCTCGACCGGTTAGCATGCTACCGAGCGGACAGAAGTCTTGCGGGAGGCAAGACTCGCGGTAGCGGACTGTACATCAATGACGCCTGGTGCCGGGACGCTATCTTGGTCAGTCCACACTGCTCACCGCTACTGGAGTTTATGGCTCTGAAGTGCCGGCCGTTTTATTTACTGAGGGAATTCACTGCCAACCTACTTGTGGCAGTCTATATTCCTCCAAACTCCAGCAATAACAGGAGTGACGCGCTAAATGAGCTACACCATCATATCAGTGAACAGCTGACGGCCCACCCAAATGCTTTCCTCATCCTAGGTGGGGACTTTAACAAAGCTGAGCCCAAGGCTGTGTTTCCTAAACGCTACTCAAACATTGATTTTCCAACATGGGGAAATAACACTCTGGACAATGTTTTTACCCCCCCCCCCGAGAGGGGCCTACAAGGCCCTTCCCCTCCCCCACCTCGGCGCCTCAGACCATCTCACTGTTATGCTAATGCAAGCTTACAGACCACTGGTTAAAGTCTCCCAACCAGTTAGAAAACAGGTACGAGTGTGGCCAGTAGGGTCCCTTGAGGCACTTCAAGACTGTTTCGCCACCACAGACTGGACCATGTTCAAACAGGATGCCACCTACAACTCCATCACAGGCCTTCAGGAGTACACAGAGACTGTTACCGCCTACATCAGCAAGTGCATGGATGATGTCAACACCACTAAGTCCATCACTGTTTATGCTAATCAGAAGCCATGGCTGACGGGGGAGTTCTACAGACTAATGAAGGTCCGCAACGCAGTTTTTAGGTTTGGGGATGAGGGGGGCCTGAGGACAGCCAGGGCCAATTTGTCCCGTGGCATCAGGGAGACCAAGAGAAAGTAATCCAGGAAGATCGCCCACCGCTTCAGTGACAGCAGTGACACCAGGGGTCTGTGGCATGGTATTCAGACCATTATGGACTATAAACCCTCACCACAGACCTGCGACAGCTCTACCTCCCTGCAAAATGATTTAAATGACTTTGTTGCTCGCTTTGAGGCACACAACAGCACCCCTGCACATAAGACTCCACCCCCTCCTGGTGACCAAGTGCTGACACTGACAGAGTGGAAAGATCTCTCGACAGGATCAACACACGAAAAGCCCTATGCCCAGATACCATAATTGTTCGTGTTCTGAGGGACTGTGCAGCTGAACTCACAGATGTCTTCACGGACAACTTTAACACCTCCTTGAGTCAGGGTATTGTCCCCACGTGCTTCAAAGCCACCACCATCATCCCAGTCCCGAAGAGGTTGTCTCCCTCCTGGCTCAATGACTACCATCCGGTAGCGCTCACTCCCATCCTGATGAAGTGCTTCGGGCAGCTAGTCATGCACCACATCAAGTCCTCCCTCCCCCCCTCCTTGGACCCCTTCCAGTTTGCATATCGGTCCAACCGGTCAACCGATGACGCCGTCTCCACTGCCCTCCACTCTGCCCTCACACACCTGGACTCTAAGGACTCATATGTCAGACTGCTGTTCACTGACTTCAGTTCAGCATTCAATACCATCACACACTCAACGTCTGATCTAGAAATTGGACCACCTGGGACTCAACACTTCGATCTGCAACTGGCTGCTGGACCTTCTGACAGGGAAACCACAGGCAGTACGGGTCGGCAGCAACACATCCAGCACCATCACTCTGAACACGGGGGCCCCTCAAGGTTGTGTGTTGAGTCCCCTCCTCTTCACCCTGCTGACCTATGACTGCACACCGACATACAGCTCCAACCTCTTCATCAAGTTTGCAGACGACACAACTGTGGTGGGTCTCATCAGCAACGTGGACGAGACAGACTACAGGTGTGAGGTGAGCCGCCTGGCCGGGTGGTGCACGGACAACAATCTCTCACTAAATGTGGAAAAAAACAAGGAGATTTTTATGGACTTCAGGAGCGCGCACTCCAAGCATGCTTCCCTGAACATCAACGGTTCTGCGGTGGAGAGAGTGCGCAGAACCAAGTTTCTGAGAGTGCACATCACAGAGGACCACTCGTGGACCAGTAACAGCACATCACTGACCAAGAAAGCTCTACTTCCTGTGCAAGCTGAGAAGAGCCAGACCCTCGACCCCCATCATGTGCTTGTTCTACAGAGGGACCATAGAGAGCATCCTGACCAACTGCATCACTGTGTGTTACGGAGCCTGCACCACATCCTGCCACAAGACTCTCCACCACATAGTGAGGGATGCTGAGAAGATCATTGGAACTTCTCTTCCCTCCATGCGGGACATTTACAGCACCCGCCTCACCCTCGAAGCCCTCCGCATAGCGGGGGATGCCACCCATCCATCACACAGCCTCTTCAGTCTGCTGCCATCAGGGAGGAGATTGCGGAGTCTGCGGGCCAGGACTAGCCGACTCAAAGACAGTTTTATTCATCAGGCTGTCAGGAATCTGAACTCTCTGCCCACTCTGCCCCCTCTACCTCTTCTTAAATGAATACCCACCCAAACTCTGAACTCTGACACCCCACAAACATGCACATGCAAACACTATCACACACATCAAAACACACACACACACACACACACACACGCACACACAATCCCCGGCCCTGCCTGTGTGGAGATTGCATGTTCTTCCCGTGCCTGCGTGGTTTTCTCCGGGCACTCCGGTTTCCTCCCACATCCCAAAAACATCCATGGTAGGTTAATTGAAGTCTCTAAATTGCCCCTAGCTGTGAATGTGAGTGCAAGTGGTTGTTTGTTTGTGTGTGCCCTGAGATTGATAACCGATGATAGCTGGGATAGGCACCAGCACTCCCGCGACCCTTGTGAGTATAAACGGATCAGAAAATGGATGGATGGATGGATGGCATTAAGTTTTTTAAAATGATAAACAATCCTAAACAACTACAAATGTAGTTTATTAACCCGACTAAACAAATATGAGTCTTCTAATTCTTTAAAAAATATACATTAAATAAGAATAATCAAAATTGATTAATTGAATTCATTTTAATACATGGATTTCATTTTTAAATACGTTTTTAACACTAAAACGACAATGATTATTACTTGAGTAAATACGTTTTTGTTGAATCCATATACTCAATTTATTTGAGTTTATGTGACCGAAATTAATGGCTTGCCATAGCTTTGTGCTGTCACAAACCTGAGGCATGACTGACGTCAATACGAGTCCTTACGTATGGCGTGACGTCACCACGTCGGCGTGCTTGGGCCGGTGTCCAAGGCAACGGCGTGCGCGTGCTCGAAGCCCGTGACGAGGAGAGAGAGAGGGAGCGAGAGAGAGAGAGAGAGAGAGAGAGAGAGAGAGAGAGAGAGAGAGAGAGAGAGAGAGAGAGAGAGAGAGAGAGCGAGATTTTTGCCACGTTACGTACCCCTCCGCCAAATTACGTACCTCTCCGCCACGTTAGGTCCCCCTCCGCCCTCACCCTCCCTCTCCCCTCCCTCCCTCCCTGCCCGACTCCCAGTGTGGGCGGAAGCGAGCGAGGCGAAACACGACACCCAGAGGACGGAGCGAGGCGAGAGGGTAGAGTAGAAGAAGAAGAAGAAGGGAGACGAAGGGAGGGGGCGGGACGGAGGAGGAAGAAGAAGAGTGCCGGTAGTAGCGTGAGCGCCAGAAAAGCGGGCGGGCAAAAAAAAAAAAAAAAAAAAAGTCCAACAAGAGAGACGTCCTAGCGCGGAGAAGTCACGTCAAAGCTCGGAGACTTGTAGAACGGCGACGAAGATGCGGCCGAGTCGGAGTAAGCACTCGCCGGAGAGTTCGCTAAACAAGTTCCTGGAAGAGTGAAAGCGCTTTCTGATCGCCTCTACCGCCCTTTTTTTTTTTTTTGTCCCCTGTTGTTGTCTTTGAGAACAACTTTGAGAACCACCATTAATACCGGATCCTAGCCGCTTAGCTCACCCGGGAGCGAGCCCCCTCGGTCGGACTCGGAGAGAGGCAAAGTTCCCCCACCCCAACAAGGAGGCCGAGAGAGTCCCACTCCAGTCGGCGGAGTTTCGCCAACTTTTACGGACAAAATGAAGACCCCCGGAGACAACGGTAAATACACTTTGTCCACTTACATCGTTTGTTCATTTAGGTAGACATCCCGTTCATGTTATATTGTGACCCATTCAAGTCTCGAATTATTTGTTTTCATGTAAATAAATAAATTCCAAGATAAACCCTACACCGCTAATCTTATTTCTGCTATGTTTCTCCCCCACCCCCATATTTGTAATATTATTTTAAATTTTGATGAATATGCTGACACAAACCTGTTGATTTCATCCATGCAACAGCCTCCTTCTTGCCTGCAACAACTAATACACATTCAGTGTTTATTATTTTCGTATTTTGACAAGGAAGTGGTCAGTGTGGTTGTCTGCTGCTAGTGATAGGATTTGTACAGGTATACAGTATAGGCCGATATTAGCCTAGTGAGAGCAGTGGAGCCTGGCAGTAATCAGCTGAGGTTTACTGTATACGTTAGCTGTGTGTGTGTGTGTGTCTAATTCCTGACATGCTTGCATAAGTTTCTTCTTGCCAGAGCAAATCCTAACCCCTTCAGAAAGCAAAAGAGGAACTGCGAGCATTTGTGCCCAGCAGTGCAAGTTTTTAATATAAGTTCTACTAATAACCCCCCCCCCCAAAAAAAAATTGACTCTGCTTCTATTAAAGGCATTACCGTTGATGGAATAGTACAGATTAGATGCATTTTCTATACGGCAACACATACATATTTAGCACATTTTCTCTCTGGAGTACTGGGAGCACTTTCTGCTCCCTTCCCCCCCTCCACCATGTCCCCTCCTGTCTCCCTGCACCCATGGTTCGCCCCCCACCCCCCGCCCCGGCCCTACACATTCCTACACACACGCACGCACGCGCACACACGCACACACACACACACAGCAGCAAGACGAGTCAACCAAGACATCCCATCGTGAACTTGTATTACAAGGAACTCAATGTTAGTGTGGCCTTCTGGGAAGCTACTAAATATTCATTGTGTTTATGGGTCTGATGTATGTAACATACGCGTGTGTGTCATCCGTTCTGTGAATGTCAAAAGTGTCTTTTTCCTTTTTCGTTTCTCTGTGTTATTATGGCTGGAAAGTGCTTTAGTACCTGTACATATTTGCAATGGAGCATTACGAGCCTTAAACTAATTATGCCGTCATTCATTTGAAGTCGCATGTAAGTGTTAACAAAAGAGTTCAACTCAGTGGAATACACCTAAAGTCATACAATTTGGAATTTGAGTAACATTTTCAGGAAAAATATCGCTCTAAAGTTGCTAAAATCATAGTCTGAAATAGGGCTGGGTGATTATGGAAAAAGTAATGATCATGATTATTTGGATTGATATTGAAATCACGATTATTCATTGATTATAACATTTTGTATTTAACTACCAAAACTCAACTTTAAGTATAACTTCATATAACAACCAGAATATAAATTAGTAACAAGTAATAATATAATTCAAAAATACTAATAAAAAAAACAATAAATACAAATCAATACAGCCATGGCTAAAACATTGGCACGCCTGGGGTTACTGTATTGTCTATTATATATACTTGTTAAGAAAAATCCTCAATATTCTGTCATTTAACATATAGAAATAATGTTGTTAATCCTAATTGACCTAAAATAGGAAAATCTTAGTCTGATTTCATGTCAGACAGTCAAGGGGAAAAAAAGCAGTTGTGTCTGTATACAAAGCCATGACTGCTGTTCATTCTGTATGCACCTCGGCCTCTTGGGGGCAGTGTGGTGCGATGCATGTATGGAACTGCATAATACAGTACGATAAAATCGAGTAGAAGAAAGTCGCAATAAAACTTTATTAAACTTGTTTTTATATGCCTGTGAGTATTGTTACATTATCTGTCTCGATGTGTTACTGTGGCGTTTGTGTGTAAATATTTGTTATTTGAAGGTAAATCCCTCCCGTGATCTAATGCTGTTAGCAGCCCGTCAATAGGGTTTTTCATTGACTGATAGTATATGAATTGCGATTTCTAAAACAATGTGTCTTTTATTTAAATATTCAATGTGAGTAATTCTTTTTGTTGTGCATTTAGTTTTACAGTAAACTCCAACTGGGTTGTCGATAAACACCTCAACGCACGCTCCGGAAAGGCAGAAGAACATGCGATATCGCTTGCTCCAAGCAGCACAGGATGCGTTCAGGGTGCATTTACAATGAAGGAACTTGCATAGACAACCCGCGCCGCTGCACATTAATCATTTTTCTTCGATTCTAAAGTTTTTATGATCGTTAGAAGCCAAAATCGAAATCACAATTAAATTTAGATTCATCGCCCAGCCTTAGTTTGAACCACCACCACCAAGTCACACAACCTTCAAAGAATTAACTCTGGATGTTTTACGTTTACTTTAGCTTTTTTTGGCGACACCTAATCCAAAAGAAGCACAAAGGCTGTTAAAAAAAAAAAAAGTAAGAAGACGTACAATTCCCAATTTCATTTTTCGCTCTGTAACGTCGCTCAAAACTTCATTCTGACGAGGGTTGGGAATCCAATTCATGAGGCCAATTCGATACATATCTAGATGCACAGGTAGGGATTCGATCCGAAAACGATATCTTTACGTGTGGAATGATTCGATTCAGTATGGGGGTAATACGATTCTCAATTCGGTGCAGAAAAAATGTGGTAATTAACATTTGCAAATGTAGATGCTAATCATAAAGAACCTTGACTTGACTTAACCCAAGTTAATGGGCGCTGGAGCCTATCCCAGCTGACTTCGGGCGAAAGGCAGACTACACCCTGTACTGGTCGCCAGTCATTCGCAGGGCACATATAGACACGGACAACCATTCGCACCCACATTCACACCGTCACTGAGTGGGAACTGAACTCACGATGCCTGCACCTAAGTCAGGCTAGTATACCAATACACCATCAGTGACTCGCTTTTTTATTTGTTTTAATATTTCATTTACTTGTGATTATTATTATTTTTCTGCTTGCTGAGTGCTTTCTTTTTGAACTTTTAAGTCGTGATGACTAGCTTAGTTCAACTGGCGATTGTTGTGCCAGCTTCGGGACATACCTGGCCGTATGTCCTCCCGGAAGTTTCTTTTTAGGGTCGCACAATGCCAACACTGCAATGTTTTAATTGGGCCGCAAGGACTCGAGAAGAGGCATTAGTTTGCTGAGTTATAGCCCATGGGAATTGCCAAGATGTACCTACCTTTGCCATATAGTCTACATGTTTACAATCTGCGGCGCACATTTCGACGCTGGCCCCTGTGTCGTCGGCGGACTTGAGATAAGGTACATAACGTGACGTTGCATTCAAAGTTTACAACTCCTGGGGAAATGCTACTCTGCTTTTGCGGTGACCACAAAAGTAGCTTAACTACTGAAAAGCTATTTGATGTTGAAATGGTGACGCTTCGGAGAAATGTAGTTAAACTAGTAGAGCCGCTATTATCCACCACTGGTGTGTTTGGTTGTAAACATAACTTACCTGTCGTCGGCGGACTTGAGATAAGGTACATAACGTGACGTTGCATTCAAAGTTTACAACTCCTGGGGAAATGCTACTCTGCTTTTGCGGTGACCACAAAAGTAGCTTAACTACTGAAAAGCTATTTGATGTTGAAATGGTGACGCTTCGGAGAAATGTAGTTAAACTAGTAGAGCCGCTATTATCCACCACTGGTGTGTTTGGTTGTAAACATAACTTACCTGCGGAGCACAGTGCGAGACCTCTGGCGCTTGTTTTACGAGATGAAAACCGTAAAGCCTCAGGCAACCGATTCCTAGCCTCGTGATATCCGATCCACAGCCCTACAATGGATGTATCTCAGGATTCGTGGCGGATTTTGTATTGATAACGGAGTCTGCTACCAATACAGTCATATCTCTCGCCTTTACGAACGGCAATCCGGTCGCTGCGGTTTATCGTTCCCAACCGTAAGTCCGACCCATTTGTGCTTTCAGTTTTTACTGAACTTAGCTTTTTCTTTGGCTTATTTTATGATGGTTGTTTCAAACAAAGCAAAAGCCTCAACAAGAGGCACTGATAAAGAATAAAGCCAGAATTTTTTTATTTATGCTCAAAATTTCAGGTCCAAATCTCTTTTCATTGATGATGTCATGCAACATACCACAATATCTTGCGAACTTCACAAGGCTTCAGTTTGGGTGAAAATCAGAGGATTACTGTAACTTGAATCTGTATGGCGGATTTTGTATTGATAACGGAGTCTGCTACCAATACAGTCATATCTCTCGCCTTTACGAACGGCAATCCGGTCGCTGCGGTTTATCGTTCCCAACCGTAAGTCCGACCCATTTGTGCTTTCAGTTTTTACTGAACTTAGCTTTTTCTTTGGCTTATTTTATGATGGTTGTTTCAAACAAAGCAAAAGCCTCAACAAGAGGCACTGATAAAGAATAAAGCCAGAAATTTTTTATTTATGCTCAAAATTTCAGGTCCAAATCTCTTTTCATTGATGATGTCATGCAACATACCACAATATCTTGCGAACTTCACAAGGCTTCAGTTTGGGTGAAAATCAGAGGATTACTGTAACTTGAATCTGTATTGCTTTTTCTTTGTCTTTTATAAGACACTTATTACAAATGAATCGTCAGCCTCAAGAAGAGGTCTTAAGGGCCGCCGCACAAGTAACGTGACCGAATGCGACTGAATTGAAGAGTCGTGAATCAACTACAGTCGGCGACTCCCCACTGAACACCGACCAACACACTGCAACAGGAAAATTGCGACTCCTGGTGTTGTTGTTGGGAAACAAAGTTTAGAGGCTCCACATAATTGTACTGTGTTATTTTTTTATTGAACCACAAACAATAAATGGATTGCAATGGCTGCTCTAGCTATACTTCAATACTACCAATAGCGGAAACAGCTGAGAAATAAAGGAGAGAGTGTGGGCATTTGAAAGGCTCTTGGCAATTATAGTCCCATTCATTGACTGCACTTATGCATTTTGGCGACTGAGACTCTCCACACCTTTATGCGTTTTAGCCACAGGTAATAGGGATGTAACAATATTCATGAAACCGTGATATCCTGAAGTTAAAAGTGCCTCGATATTGTTGCAGTGTTGTCTCGGTATAAAATAATGAGCTGTTGTGTTTAAAATTTAGTTTTGGGCCGGCTATACGCAGCCACACCGCTTAGCCAGGCTGCTAAAGCCAGACTACAGTGCTCCACTCCTCTTTAAGAGTATAAATGCACCCGATTGGAGGTGTAACTCATGTGACCATGTGGGGTACGTCGTCACAAAAAATACACTGATTGGCTGACCTGGTTAGGACATCTGCCTAACAGTTCTGGGGACCGGGGTTCAAATCCCGGCCCCGCCTGCGTGTTCTCCCCGTGCCTGGGTGGGTTTTCTCCAGGCACTCCGGTTTCCTCCCACATCCCAAAAACATGCATGGTAGGTTGCTTGAAGACTCTAAATTGCCCGTAGGTGTGAATGTGAGTGTGAATGGTTGTTTGTCTCTATGTGCCCTGCGATTGGCCGGCGACCGGTTCAGGGTGTACCCCGCCTCCCGCCCGAAGATAGCTGGGATAGGCTCCAGCAGCCCGCGACCCTAGTGAGGATAAGCGTTCAAGAAAATGGATGGATGGATGGATGGCTGACCAGGCCACATGACCAAAAGGCTGCCTTGATGCAGAAACATCCCAAGGCTACTGCGTAGCCGCTACGCCGGTCTGAGAGTCACGTCGCGATTTATTGGGCGAGAGGTGCCTCTCCCGGCCGGTTGCGGCCGCCACCAGGAAGCCTCACTAACTAGCCGGCCCTCCGCAGGCCGCCACCATTGCGCCCCCTCAAATTATTTAAGCATATCGTAATAGCAGCACTCTTTAGTGGTATAGTAGTGAGTGTTTATCTCAAGTTGGAAGTCGTGGGTGAAAGAACATCACAGGGCGAGAGAATAACAAATCCGACTCCCCATTACAACATATCCCTCCTCCAATACATTACCCTAGTCCCAAAAATGAAATAATGAAATAGGTCCACTCCATGCAAATACAGATATCCATGCAAAAATAAATCTGACATACTTCCCTCTCTTCAAATAAATTGTTCACATTTCAAATGAAAACATATTAGAGAGGCTGCTCAGAAAAATAAATCCTCCTACAATATCACTAAGCGGAGGAAAAGAAACTTAGGATTCTTATGCCTTTAAGAGTGCTACTGCGTCTATGACTTTACTTGAATTTTTGGACTCGAGCTATATTGCAGCCATTTGTTAAAATAATTTAATTTAATTGTTTTCCTCATTAATGTACACACGGCGCCCCATATTGACAGAAAAAAACGTAATTGTTGAAATCTTTGCTGATTTATTAAAAAAGAAAAACTGAAATATCACACAGCCAAAAGTATTCAGACCCTTTGCTGTGACACTCAAATATTTAACACGGGTGCTGTCCATTTCTTCTGATCATCCTTAAAATGGTTCTACACCTTCATTGGAGTCCAGCTGTGTTTGATTATACTGATAGGACTTGATTAGGAAAGCCACACCCCTGTCTATATAAGACCTTACAGCTCACAGTGCAAGTCAGAGCAAATGAGAATCATGAGGTCAAAGGAACTGCCTGAAGAGTTCAGAGATAGAATGGTGGCAAGGCACAGATCTGACCAAGGTTACAAAAAAAAAATCTTCTGCACTTAAGGTTCCTAAGAACACTGTGGCCTCCATAATCCTGAAATGGAAGACGTTTGGGAAGATCAGAACGCTTCCTAGAGCTGGCCGTCCGGCCAAACTGAGCAATCGGGGGAGAAGAGCCTTGGTGAGAGAGGTAAATGAAGAACCCAAAGATCACTGTGGCTGAGCTCCAGTGGTGCAATCGGGAGATGGGAGAAAGTTCTCGAAAGTCAACCATCACTGCAGTCCTCCACCAGTCGGGGCTTTATGGCAGAGTGGCCCGACGGAAGCCTCTCCTCAGTGCAAGACACATGAAAGCCTGCATGGAGTTTTCTAAAAAACACCTGAAGGACTCCAAGATGGTGAGAAATAAGATTATCTGGTCTGATGAGACCAAGATAGAAATTGTTGGCCTTAATTCTAAGTGGCATGTGTGGAGAAAACCAGGAAATGCTCATCACCTGTCCAACACAGTCCCAACAGTGAAGCATGGTGGTGGCAGCATCATGCTTTGGGTGTGTTTTTCAGCTGCAGGGACAGGGAGACTGGTTGCAATCGAAGAAAAGATGAATGTGGCCAAGTACAGGGATATCCTGGACAAAGACCTTCTCCAGAGTGATCAGAACCTCAGACTGGGCTGAAGGTTCACCTTAAAAAAAAGACAATGACCCTAAGCACATAGCTAAAATACCGAAGCAGTGGCTTCAGAACAACTACGTGACTGTTTTTGAATGGCCCAGCCAGAGCCCTGACTTAAACCCAATTGAGCATCTCTGGGAACACCTGAAAATGGCTGCCCGACAACGTTCACAGAACTGGAGAGGGTCTGCAAGGAGGAATGGCAAATGATCCCCAAATCGAGGTGTGAAAAACTTGTTGCATCATTCCCAAAAAGTCTCATGGCTGTATTAATAGCTCAAAAGGGTGCTTCTACTAAATACTGAGCAAAGGGTCTGAATACTTATGGCTGTGTGATATTTCAGTTTTTCTTTTTGAATAAATCTGCAAAAATTTCAACAATTCGTTATTTCTGTCAATATGGGGTGCTGTGTGCACGTTAATGTGGAAGAATCGAACTTAAATGATTTTAGCAAATGGCTGCAATATAAAAATAGAGTGAAAAATTTAAGGGGGTCTGAAAACTTTCCATACCCACTGTACATATACTGTATTGTTACCACTTGTTGGGGGGCGGCTGGATCTCTCTTCATACCTGGAATCGTAATTTTTGTTCTGAGAGATGGTGATGATCGTGACATTTTTGATTGGTCGTCAAATCTGCGATGTTGCGAAGTTGTTCACCTGTGATTCATCACAAATCGTAGGATAACTAGTTGCTGATGGTAAGCCACTTTTCAGAACTAGCTGCTGATCCCTACACACTGCGCGACAGTTCAGTTGCATTTGGTCGTATCGCTCGGTGTGCGGTGGCCTGAGGGAAGAAAAATGCGAGTAGATGTCAGACAATTCTGAATTTTATTGCATTTTTTGAGACTCTGGTATTGAATATGTTCTGGAACTCACAACCGTTGACTTTGGGTGAGCATCAAATAATTAATTTATCTTTTTGGTTGTCTTTTTTTGCGACACTTAATCCAATTATTTATTCCAAACCAAGCACCAGCTTCGAGGGGTGTTAAGAGAAAAAGAACGTGAGAAGTTGTAAAGAAAGTTATGCAAAGTGAGTAGATTTACAGTACATTCAGAATGATGTTTTTTTTTTTTTTGCGCTTTACAGTAGTTAGCCTCTTTTGACACTCGTGTGACAGGAATGTTAAAAAGCGACTTCAACATTTCCTGTACAGTTAATCTGTCCATTTTCCGTACTGCAATAATAAATATTTTACGATTGCAACAGTTTAACCCTAGATTAGAACACATTATTCCATGTAGTTCCAGCAAATCCTTTCCACTGTCGTATCTAATCTTAATGTCATCACGTCAGTGTTACGTATCTTTAGGTCACTTAATTGATTAATCCCATGTGGGTGCATCTCGAAGGCATTGCCTAACAAGAAATCTGACCTTTTGTAGCGCCGTTCATTGAACAATTTAATCTGGCTCTGCCCTGAGCTGACTGATCTCCTGCTGTTCCCCACATTTGCAATCAGAATGCAAGTTTTAACCCTTAACCACTGCATTCTCTCCAATGAGCGTGCTCGTTGAAATATATTGTCGTTTGTTGCGTGAACTGTTGCTTTGTTTCGGAGCCACCGTTGGCTGGATACTTAACTGTAACAACGATAAACTAAAATGATGGCTTTTGCTGCCATTTCCGTAGTCTTGGGATGCAATTTGAGAGGTTAAGTATCCACAGGTTGCTTCAATCTGGATTTATTCTGATGGTCCAACTGCCCAATTCTGATTTTATGCCTCTACAGTGGTGCCTTGAGATCCGAGTTACTCGATTTATGAGTTTTTCACGCGCGCAGTTTTGAAAACGTACTGCAGTTCACCTCCAAGTCGGGGGTGTCGCTACGGCTGGTATTGGCTAGGACACCACAGGGTGGAGTTTCCTCTGCATTTTTTTGGCCATTTCCGGTAGCCGTTTTTACTTTCTTTTTACTTTCAGTAACAAGGAACAAAGCAACAACAATGGCGACCGTGGAACAGTGTCTGCTGGAACAAATGGACCTAGGTGACCAGATGATATGTTTAATTATGCTGCAAAATTGATCGAGAAGGCGGCGGCGTAGATGTTATGTAGAACCAAGGCGCACGCTGAGTACATCATCACAGCATGTGACTAAAACGGACCAATCACGAGAGATGATCTCCGCGGCGTTTGACGCTCAGCAGCTATTTTTGCCATGCGAGCGGCAAGCTACACAGAGGTTCCGTGAGGGGCAATTCGTCGGTCACGTGATGCAATGCGGGCGTTGTCGGCCACGTGACCCTCCCTCCATCCATCCATCTATTTTCTGAGCCACTTCTCCTCACTAGGGTCGCGGGCGTGCTGGAGCCTATCCCAGCTATAATCGCGCAGGAGGCGGGGTACACCCTGAACTGGTTGCCAACCAATCGCAGGGCACATACAAACAAACAACCATTCGCACTCACATTCACACCTACGGGCAATTTAGAGATGTCAATTAACCTACCATGCATGTTTTTGGGATGCACGGGGAGAACATGCAAACTCCACACAGGCGGGGCCAGGGATTGAACCCCGGTGGCCGCGGGAGTATAAAGAGGCCTTAAGTGAACTACAGTGCCCAAAGGACTGTTCGACCTTCCTTCTGTATCTGTTCTGTATCTATGTATTTATCCAAAATAAATACATTTAAAGTCAACGTTAAAAATATATGAAATTAATTAACAAAGACGAAAACGGTCTACCCAAACAGGGCATTTATGCTGCATTCGCATGCCTATAAATATTAGATTTTTAGTTTTTTTTTCTTTTCTTGTTTGCACTGCCATGATGCAAGTGTCTTAGTTGTGACATTGAGAGCAAAAAAAAAATAAAAAATGTAATTGTGTCATTTGAACTGGTGGTTCGACAACTAGCTCTCATGAGTAGTAGTAGTTTAGCTGTGATTCAAAATTTTTATTTGAAAATGTCAGTGAAATAGGGTCATTAATCGTTGCCAATAGCCATTAAAACTCGCCACACTCTCTCCTTTGTCCCCCATTTCCTGTTTTTGAGCAATCCACTTCTTTCTTGACAATATTGCCATGTTTTTGTGATTCCATAAACAAATAATACAGGACAGTAGAGCCTCAAAATTCGATACAGGGAAGCAGTTTTTCCTGTTCTGATGCGCCGGTAGCTGTGCGGTACTCAATCGCCAACTGTAATTTTGGTCCACTTCAGTTTCTGTCACACAGCTCGTATGTGGCGGGTCTAAAAACTAGAACAGTTTATTTGAGATCGACATTCATCCCCTATGGCTTACAAGTGCCCCAACTTACGAGTCGCTTGGTCGTTTCCCCATCCCTCCCCCCCTTTTGTGTTGTGAGACAAAATTTGAGGAACGAGCAAGCTGAAATGAAAAAATTTAAGCAAATAAAATACTGTAATGCCCTCGCTTGGAGCTGCTTTCGAGCACAACTCATGCCCAGACGGTCACACTGAACTATATCTGGCCAACTTGACTCCAGTCCCTGACGTCGCACAAGAAGGCTACCGCTGTACTTAGTTTTTCATTTGAATTATGTTTATGATTTTTCGGCCAATTATTTACTGTAATTATGACTTTACTATTACTTTAGTGCAGGTTGGTGATAGACTACGGCAAATTTGGTTTACTTTGCCGCAGTAGAAACAGAACTTTACTATGGCCCTGGCAAGACTTTATAAAAACCGAAATGGCCTCTGGTAGGAATGAGTGTTCCCCACCCTTGCGTATAGGCGCATATGAACTGTAATTAAAACTAGCCTACTGTATTGGTCAGGCTTTATCCTGGGTACACACTCCATCTCCATTTTCCTCCTCCTTCATTCAGCTCTCCTTCTGACGGGATCAGGACTGGTGTGCGTCTTTGTGTGATAGAATTGCGTAGTAGTAGGACCCCTGGGTCTGGAGTGGCCATTGTGTGTGTGTGTGTGTGTGTGTATGTGTCTGTGTGTGCGTGTGTGGGGAGTGTGAGACAATAGGGGAGTGGGGGCCAGGCCCACGAGAGTGATTGTCCGTGGACTCGTGGAGGCCAGGGACCTCTTATTGTCCTCATAATGGTGCCAAGTGGCGCTTAGTGTGCCGCCTGCGTGGTAAAGAGTGGGCAGCCCCGACTAATTCCCATCATTCAATAGTTAACCATCACCTTTCTGTCTTTGTTGCGGCACATAACACAAGCCCCACTCAAGGTGTAGCATTAAGGGAAGGCTTGTTGACCGCCGTGATGATGTGTACAATCTCACTCACATTGCTGACCGCAGCAAAAAAAAATAAAAAATAAAATAAATAAATAACACTACACTACCACCCATTATCCTGATACAGTTTTATAGCCTGATTTACGGGACGGGAGGCCCTGCTGCAATCGGGCTCGGCCAACACGTCTAAAATAGATGGCCCTTTTAAGAAAACTGCTTATCTTCTGTTTGATCAGCAGCGATGAACACGCAAAAAGCCCAGAGGGGTGACATCTTGTATTTTTATCTCATGCTATAGTAAACAAAACCATGTGTTTTATGGAACTGCAATACAAACGCCTGTGAGCGCTAGTTGTCATAATGTTTTTTCTTTAAGGTTTTGTTATGGTAGTCAATGACACTAAGCCTATGTACACTAGTGTTTTTCAAAATTATTATATTATCGTCACCATTCTTGGGTAAAATAAAGAAAGACGGAAAGAAAGAGAAAGAATGAACCAAAATTCTAGGCTTTACATGATCACGATTTTGGGGACCGATCAGCGAGTTAAAAAAAACGATAACCGATCAATGATCCGATCACAATGACTTCTTCATTTACTGTATATACTTGTGTACTTAATTGCTCAAACAATTATATTTACAATAAATAATGTATCTTTGTTCATCTATTTTTGCCAGTGAGGCTTTGTGACAGACAGAACAAATAAATGGTGTTCTATTAGATTGCAGGAAGTACATACAGTAATTAATGTATCCACTTTATGTGACATTTTTGTTTGTTGGTGTGCCATGAGATTTTTCAATTGTAAAATATGTGCCTTGGCTCCATAAAGGTTGGAAATCGCTGCTCTAGTCAGATCATGTATTCCAATCAGTCAGGTCAAACCAACATTACAACATGACAGAAATAATGGGTGCTAACTTACTGTAATTACATTTCTTTATTGTAATTAAATTACTTCACCGAACAGATTGGTGTAAAGTCTACATAATTCATGAGTCAAACTATTGCCATCAAAAAACCTTTAACTGTAATAAGTAACATTTAAACCAACTGTCATACATGTTTCAAAATAATACTAATAAATAATAAACATTTTATTTATAAAGTGCTTTTCTAGACACTCAAATACATATATCCATCCATCCATTTTCTGAGCCGCTTATCCTCACAAGGGTCATGGGATATATATGTACACATACGCACAATGGAGAAGGTTCTGTTCCCCCAGGTTCGGTTCTTGGTCCTGAGTGGTGGGGCAAGTAGCTTTGCATCAGAGGAATGGAGGAGGCGGGAAGGTGAGGTAGGATGGTGCCAGGTTATGGAAGACTTTGTAGGTGAAGAGAAGAACTTTGAATTCAATGCATTTGGGGGACAGGGAGCCAGTGTAGTTTTTGAAGGAAAGGAGCAATATGGTCATAGGACCGGGTGTGAGTGAGGAAGCGTGTGGCAGAGGTGAAAGCAAGGGGAGCCCTTCTCCCGATGCTTGCGTTGTTTTTTTCCGGGCACTCAGGCTTTCGCCCCGCATTCCAAAAACATGCATGTTCGTTCATGGAAGACTAATTTGTCTATAGGTGTGAATATGAGTGTGAATCGTTTGTCTATATGTGCCCTGCGATTGGTTGGCGACCAGTTAGGGTTTACCCCGCCTCTAATCCAAAATCAGCTGGGATCACCCGTTACCCTAATGAGGACTAGCGTTATAGAAACTGGATGGTTGGATGGACTTCAACCTGCCATCCCGCATCTGTACCTGACGTGCACAACAGCGAGGTGCCAACAAAGCCAGCCTTTTCCGGTAAATTGCAGCATCAGAGGCTGAACAGAACAGCTGAGATTTATTCGTCTGTACCTTTCAGACAGATCGCACCAAAGCGGGACCTTGCTCTGTCTGAAATGCGTGTTGCCTCATTAACATGATTAGATGCATGGTGACATCAGCATGAAAGCGACAATTGCTTTTAACACAAAGGGGAGTGAGCAGCGAGTCTTGGGTGTTAAACCTCACACTCGTGGGTTCCGGTGACCCCTCTCTGTTGTAGCTACATCAAAAGCAAATTTGTAGGCCAATTTCAGCCCCCATCTCGCATTGGTGGCTTAAGCCCACCGCACTTCGAGCGACACAGCCAAATGCGACTGAACTGTCGCACAGTGTGCGGAGTTCTGAGACTATTTCTTTCAATGAGTGGCCGACTGTCAGCCACTAGTTTTGCTGCAATTTGAAATTTAAGGCGTAGTTGAACGGTGTCACAATGTTGCAGATGTAACGGCCAATCAAAAACTCTCCTTTATTTCTCGTGTCTTTCCTCTCTTTTTGTATTATTATATTGCTGGAGCGACCAGGGCAATCAGCTTCTTCCTTGACAATCGTGTCATGCTGTTTGTGGTTCAATGAAAAATACAGTGCAGAATATGTGGAGCCTCAAGACGTTATTTCCAGATAAGAACACTAGGGCTCGCGGGCTCGGTTTTTCTGTTGTAACACGTTAGTATATGTGCCTGGGTCAATTGCCTTGTGTTCGGATGTGAGTCACCAACTCTATGGTCCAGTTAATCCGCGTTCGTTTGGGTTGCTTGGTGTGCAGCGGGCCTTAAACACAGGACAGTGAGCTTGGAAAAGATGCCCATTGTAAAAAGAGAAGGGGCTTCTCTTTCAATGTAAATCTTTCCAAAATGTGTGTATTTATTTATTTATAAAACACAATAAGCGTGTAGACCAATAAAGAAAAAATACGTTTGTAACAAAATCTGTTTGTTCTAGTAAATTGACAAATGACTTCTGGGTAGTTGTGAAAATGTCTGTATTTAGGCAGGAATGTGACCAAAGGGAACAATGTGCTCGGCCAGTCGACACTAATGGACCTCCCTGCTATTAGTTGCCCTTGACCATCAGGACCATTGGGTGTGTGTGTGAGGGGAGTGGGGGGCTGGAACCAATGACCAACAATGTGGTGTTACCCTTGACAGAAACCACATTAAACTCTCATCTGGCTAATAAAGTTCTATGGATTATTTTCTCATGGTAGACCAAATGGCTCAAAAATGAAGATCGCCATTTGAAGGTTTGCTGTGTAGCAGAACTGAATATGTCCTCAAGCCATGTCTGTGAACACACCATTGACTGCAAACATAGCATGACCCCATATTGACTGTATTAGTTATTGGCTTCTAATCGGCTGCCTGTGCATGAGTGTGCGGGACGGGGCTGTTGACTGATAACTTTTGGCGAACACATACATGTGAGCAATAGCACACACACACACACACACAGAGCTGCTTTTTTATTGGAATTCTTGGACCTCCCACATTCCTGCTTAGAAGGTTAATAGTTGCCGGCTGTGTTGCATTACGCATGAGGGGAAACAACAGTCGGTATCTCCGCGAGCCGTTCCAGAACCCACTCACAGTTGACTCGCAGGAGGCATGCGTTTGCACACAGATGTACTCCTGCTGCCTCCAGGAAACATTGGAATACAGTACATCACATTCTCTGAAATGGTGGCTGTACCTCTAATAGATGCTGTGCCCCCCATTAATTAGTTGTCGGGTTAGTCAAAGATAAATCAATCCGTCCATTTTATCATCTGGCAAAATAAAACGTGTTATAACTGTCACGACCTCATTGTTCACACGGACATTAAAGCGCTCACTACTGAACCCATTTGAAATCTGTTGCCAACCAAAACACCAGCACCTACAGAAGCACGTAAAAAGTCTTTAAGATGACTAGAAATGTTAGTCTTTTGCCAAACTCCTAGCATGTGGAAGTCTTACCACAATTTCCACCACACTATTAAAGATCTTTCAACAGCGACAACAATAATTAAGTGTTGGCAATGAATTTCATCATCGATTTGATGGGTTGCACGATTATTATGTCAGTCACCCGCTGTGTCGTGCGGTCAGTCACCATTGCTGTGTTGTGCACAGAGCAGTGGACCCACAGCCTGCTCTCATGGGTGTGACATATTTGCGTCTCTGAACCAATAAATAGGTTGAATTTGGATGATGTTAGCAGTCCTGGGGATCCTGATTAACCAATCACAATCAAGTCCCGATGCTGAAATGTCTGGAGAGTCATGTGCGTAATAGTGTTTTATAATAAATAATAAACGCAAGTGATTGTTTTATAATAAATAAATAATAACACTAAAATAATCGTTAGTTGCAGCCCTATTAATGAGCTTGCATTATGTGGAGATGGTATCCGTTCAGGTGATTAGTGTTGTTGTAGACTGGTGTAGTTCCTCCACAAGGATGTGTGTGTCCAGTCACTCCGATGACGAAAGTTGAGTCTTACCGCAAGTTCCCTACACAGTATAAAGGATGATCCTGCGTTTTGTGCAGACGGCATCTATTCTGGTAGCCTTCCGGTAGACTCTTGATAGGCTGTCGCCCCACAATGTTGTGTGCATCCAGTCCCACTGATGACTAGAAGCGTGAGTCTTACCACAAGTTCCCAGCCTAGTAGTAAAGATGAGTTTACGTCATGTGGAGATGGCATATTTTCTGGCACTTACTGTTCCACTAAACTCCCATGTGGTCGCTCCACAATGTTGTGTCCAGTCGCTTCGATGACTACAATTGTGCGTCTTACCACAAATTCCATCCATCCATTTTCTGAGCCGCTTCTCCTCACTAGGGTCGCGGGCGTCCTGGAGCCTATCCCAGCTATCATCGGGCAGGAGGCGGGATACACCCTGAACTGGTTGCCAGCCAATCGCAGGGCACATACAAACAAACAACCATTTGCACTCACATTCACACCTACGGGGAATTTAGAGTTGTCAATTAACCTAGCATGCATGTTTTCATTGTATGCATTGTATTCAATATAATCATACATTACATGGAGACGATTAGTGTTCCAGTAGATGTGGCTGCTCCACAATGTCCAGTCTTTCTGATAACTAGAAGTGAGTCTTACAATGAGTTCCTAGCACAGTATTGAAGATGATCTTACATTATTGTGAAATGAAATTTTCTGCCGATTAGCGTTGTAGTAGACTCGTGGTCGCTCCATAATGTTGTGTACATCCAAATTCATGTTTCAGGGGCCCCTTGACTTATTCATTCTCCCCAGTTCACCTTAGTTCTTGCCCTTTCACTGCATTTCCCTATACTAGTCCTTTTCCATTTTGTTTAATAGTATTCCCAAAATGCATTCGTACAAATATTGCCGCCTCCATCTGCAGTAAAGTAAAACAAAAAATGTTGCACACAGGAAGTTATTATTTAAAGTATTATATTTCTACGGAGCATGCAGTAAGGGTGACCTGCAGCTGCCCGTGTGTGTCTGTGCATGCACACGCGCGTTTGTGTGTGTGTGTGTGTGTGTGAGAGAGAGACAGAGACATCAAGCTTGGATCGGTTTCAGTGGGTTTGTGGTCACCTGTGACACACACCCACGCACACACACACTTTGCTCATAAGTAATACCTTTCACACGCACTCCCTCATGCATGTCACAGCTGCCCAGCCAGAAAAGCATCGCCTCCTTTGTGTACACAGTCCATATACTTTTACAAAAACACGCCACCGTTGTGTGCTTCTCACCGATTCACTTCCGCGACAATGCTGCCACGTAAACCCCCCGTATTATGTTACACACACACACACACACACACACACACACACACAGCTCAGGTAACTGTATTCCTGTGATCCTTCCAGATAAGAACTTTTATTGTGTATGGAAACAACACAATCGCCTGGCCTGGAGACTTGTTGCTTCTTCACAATCAACTCTGTCAAGATGGCAGCATCACTTAGCGTTTGTGACACCGTCCTTAATGACATCACAGCCCCCGGGTTCTCATAATACCCCCCAGCTCCCTCCCACCAACAGCAGCTAGAGCCGCGGCGGCGCTGTTGTAATGTATACACCTAATCTTCTTGGATTAGCCCCAATAATGCCGGTCATGCTGAGGGTATCGTTATATTGTAAGGCAGAGGTGTCAAACTCATTTTTGTCACGGGCCACATCGCAGTTATGACTTCCCTCGGAGGGCCGCTACGACTGTGGACCCATATAAATGAAAGATTACCTCATATACTGGAATTACAGTATACACAACACATTGATGAATAACCAGTTTTTAAATCAGAAGCCTATAAAAATATGTTTTTCAACTATTACATTATTACATTATTATTTATTTTCAAAGGGGGATTGGTAACAAAAAAATGCTTGTAAATATCTCAATGGTATGACACCAGAACACAATTAACGATTTTGATTTGCTTTCGCGGGCCACATAAAATGATGTGGCGGGCCTGATCTGGCCCCCGGGCCCCCAGTTTGACACCTGTGCTGTAAGGGCTCAGCGAGCAGTGACGCTGATCACTTGGATTCTGGGTGGCAACTGAGCAGTGGAACAGGCTGTTATCCTTGAAAACAAAAAAGTTGATGAAAGAGACCTTGGTTACAGTGAAATAAAATTTAAATGCCTCTAAGGTTGTACAGTTTGGAAACTGACCAAAAAATTCAGCAAAACAGAACAAAAATTTGGACATCTTGTATTTTCTTTTTCTTTGGATATGTCAGTTTTTAAAAAATATATAATTATTTTTTAATATAGTACCGGTGACGAAGTGTGATGATGACCAAAGAACCGGCAAATTCACAAGCAGCAGATGTGACAAAACAATTCGCAAAAACGAGAAAAAGTCAAAAAGTTTGATGTATCACAGGGATTTGTTGACTTGTTGCAAGGATTAACTCCACAAGTGTTTTGCATTTTCTTTGGGTCTTTTTGTGCGTTTTATTTATTTATTTATTTATTTGTAATAAAAGTGCTCTGTGTTTGTAATAATGAGTGAAATGAAAATGAGACAAATTAAGCAGGAAATATTTGCAGTTAGCCTCCCCTCCAACACGCACTCACACTCACACACCCTCGTAATTTTGAAACGATCATACGTGACGTCACTTGGGGAATCAACTTTTGGTTTTATTCCCGTGACAAATGTAGCATCATTGATAATGTTGCGTGTAAAAAGAAAACTTGTGGGTGACTTACGGCGGGAGGAGTTTACCGGCTTACCGGACTTTACAAGGTAGGTGCGGGCGAGCTAACTTGCTTTCCAGTAGTCCAGATGAGTTGAAGGCTAACCTTTGTCTTTTTTTGTTTTCTATTTTTTTTGTCCTGTTCAGTTGTTAGGTCAAGCAAAAAGGAAGATTTGTATCCGTTTCATGCTGCAACAGTTTTACTGGGTCACAGTGGACTTTTTAAACTGCCACGGTGGTTTCTTTGTATTCTGATGGATATTTATTGAGAATTACAGTCGAACAGAAGAAAGTTTTTAAAGGGGAGGGACAGAAAAAACAAAGGAGAGTGAAAAGGTAACTAAATCACAGGAAAAGAAAACAAAAAGCAAAGCACAAGCATTAAACAAGATGAGGAAAGTATCCATCCATCCATCCATTTTCTGAGCCACTTCTCCTCACTAGGGTCACGGGCGTGCTGGGTCCTATCCCAGCTATCATCGGGCACGAGGCGGGGTACACCCTGAACTGGTTTCCAGCCAATCAC
Organism: Phyllopteryx taeniolatus; assembly: GCF_024500385.1. Taxonomy (NCBI): domain Eukaryota; kingdom Metazoa; phylum Chordata; class Actinopteri; order Syngnathiformes; family Syngnathidae; genus Phyllopteryx; species Phyllopteryx taeniolatus. The sequence goes on from NC_084507.1 coordinate 16,050,085, forward strand.
AGGGCACATACAAACAAACAACCACTCGCACTCACATTCACAACCTACGGGCAATTTAGAGTCTCCAATTCATGCATGTTTTTGGGATGTGGGAGGAAACCAGAGTGCCCGGAGAAAACCCACGCTGGCACGGGGATAACATGCAAACTCCACACAGGCGGGGCCGGGGATTGAACCCCGGTACTCAGAACTGTGTGGCTGATGCTCTAACCAGTCGGTCACCGTGCCGCCATGAGGAAAGTAAAGCATTATATAACTAGTACAATGACATTGGAGACATTGGTGATGGGATACCCAAGAAATTCACAGTTATTTGTCGCAATGAGTGAGTGGCCCCACACCCAGCGAATAAGTCCCAGGGGTGTGTGTCTGCAGACACATGCAAGCGTTTCGCATGCACAATAACCGTCAGAAGTGTCCTGTAATTGCTGTGCTTGCACCGCGGGGGCTGAGGACCCCACCCCACCTATCGAGAGGCGGGGTTGGGCGCAGGAGTCCACCCAAGAGTGGCCCGGTGGACGGGACATTCTTGTGCTGCGTGTTGACGTGTTATTATGCCGTTGTGCAAATCAAACCGTTCATACCTTGAAACGCCTTTTTTGGGGTGCTGGTGTAAATCAAGGACCCCTTACACTTGCCTCAAGTCCTATGTCCAGCAAACCTGCAAACATCTTAGGGAATTCCCCAACGGCTTAGGGGAGTGATGGCCTTTTATCGCTGCTTGTGGATTTTTATACAGTGGTTAACTTCTGGACACTAATTGGATGGCCAATGAGAATGTTACTAAAATCACTGCCTGTATAAGTAATGAATTTGCTTTGAAATCAGAGGTGGACAGGCAAAAGGCACTATCATTATTATTACTGGCCTGTGACAATGTATACCAGAGTGGTTCTCAGTCGCATGTAGAGTAATGCATGCACTGTAGTTAGAGCTTCACTGCATATACAGTGTTTGTGTGTGTGTGTGTGTGTGTGTGTGTGTCTGTGCGTGCGTGCGTGTGACGATCAGACTGACCTACTGTCCCGGGCCTTTAAATGCAAGAAGGTGTTGAGTGGTGGTCCTAACCCCTCTCTAACCCCTCTAGTCCACTCCCTGCAAAAAGTCAGCAGTGTTTGAAAAGTTCCCCTGGCTATTTTTATGTGGGAATCTGCCTCTGAGCTGGCCCAGGGAAGAAAGGGGGAAGGGGTATGCGCGCGTGTGTTCGTGTGTTTGTTTGTGTGTGTGTGTAGGACAGATATCTAATTTTGGCTGATGGGAAGTCACTAAAAGAACCTTCGCGCTGCTCGCATAGTGGCAACATTTTGTGCGTATGTGTGCGGTTGGCTGTCGGGGTAATGAAATGTTGTCTGGCGCCAAGTTAAACTTTCTCTTGTCACCCCCCTCCTCCATTTCTTCCCCCACCCCCTCACTTTTCCTTGTCTCCCTCCCCATCCCGCCACCCCATGTAAGGAATGCGAGCTCACGTTTGCACTTTACTCAGCCTTTCCTCTTAACCTTCGTGTTCAGACACGTCCCCTCAGTTTGAACTCTGAGCCAACACCTCACGGCTCAACATGCTGTGTGTTCTAAAAGGTGCAGTTTTCGGCACCAATGCTGTGTCAAAGGTAAAAGATGACTTGTTGAAGAAAAGATTAAAAAGAGTGAACATGTGGCTTTTGGAAATCAAAGCCAGCGGTTTTTTTGTGTGTGTCTGTGTTAAACTCTATGCCAAAAACTGCTGCCTGTCCGGTATGGTATTAAAACTGTATTAGACTATAGTATAGTATAGTAGACTTTACACCCATCTGATTGGTATGATCGGTATCGGCCGATAATTATCATTTTATGCTGATCGGCTTTAATGTCATAATTCGCCGACATTGATCGGCTCCGCTGAAAACGTTTACTCTGTGTCGCCATTGTCTACAGTATATTCTAATCCAAAAGCTTTATTTTTAGCCTTGTCGCGTGTCTTTTGACGTAGTACTGTAAATATCTGACCACCAATAAAGTTATTTTTTAAAAAAACATGTCGGCGGTGTGGTACAGACAACACGTAATGACCAGATCAGACAACAAGACAAATTTGGTCTTTCACATTTTCACTAAGTATATTCAATTATATAAGTATATTCGGTAAATATACAAATTATTCAAATAGATACATTGCTCCATCTTGTGATCAGATCGGTGATCGGTTATCTGTTTTTTTAAACTCTCTGATCAGAAATCGGCCCCAAAAATTCAGATCGTGTAAAGCCTAATTTACACGATAGCCATATAGCCATATTTCCACCCAGCAAGGGGTCCATTTGAGTCAATTTTGATATGGTATGATTGGTTAAACCGTGATCTGGCTTGATGAACCTGATCTGAGTTTCCACTGTGGTTGGAGCTATGTAACCACCTGCGTAGGCGTGACTGTCATAACTGCATCATTGGATATAACTGACACTAGACTTTTGTCACATGTGCTGTTTTAAAACTACGGATAGGCTTACTAATGAATAAGAATTTTGATTAAGTAATCGTGTTCAGGGCGGTCTGGTGGGCGACTGGTTAGCACACCTGCCTCACAGTTCTGAGGACCTGGGTTCAAATCCTGTGTGGAGTTTGCATGTTCTCCCCGTGCCTGTGTGGGTTTTCTCTGGGTACTCCGGTTTCCTCCCACATCCCAAAAACATGCGTGGTAGGTTAATTGAAGACTATAAATTGCCCGTAGGTGTGAAGTGAGCGCGAATGGTTGTTTGTTTATATGTGCCCTGAGTTTGGCTGGCGACCAGTTCAGGGTGTACCCCCCTCGCCCGAAGATAGCTGGGATAGGCTCCAGCACGCCCGCGACCCTAGTGAGGATAAGCGGTACAGAAAATGGATGGATGGATGGATAATCGTGTTCAGGTGCTGTTGACCCAGTCTCAACAACTTTGTGTATGGAAAAGAACAACATGATGTCAACTATGGCAGGCTGAGCGACATCCGTACGATAATGATTCCCAGGCAGCATTATGGCATGGAAACAGGAGTTCAGAAGATTTACTTCTTTCCCGGCAAATTAACGGATCGGTAGAGTAGGCGTCAATTGCGTAGGCAGTGACTTTGGGTATTAAACCACACACTGGCGATGTTCTGCTCCTGGACTCCTTTGATACCACCTCTGAAAGTGGGAAATCCTGCAATGTTACCTTACACACAGGAAAGTATGTCAGGAAAATGTTGGTTGATATGGTGTGTGTCAATACTGCTAGATACCGGTTCCTCATTTCAATTCCGGTTCCAAACGGCAAATTTTTTTGCTGCGCGTAGAATCCCGTAGAGATCATCTCTCGTGATTGGTCCGTTTAGTCACATGCTGTGATGACGTACTCAGCGTGCCCCTTGGTTATACATACCAACTACGCCGCCGCCTCCTTGAACGATTTTGCAGCATAATTAAACGTATCCTCTGGTCATCTTGGTCCATCTGTTCCAGCAGACACTGTTCCACGGTCGCCATTGTTGTTGCTTGTTACGGAAAGGAAAGTTAAAACGGGTACCGGAAATGGCCCAAAAATGCAGCGGAAACTCCACCCCGTGGTGTCCTAGGCAATACCAGCCATAGCGACACCCCCAACTTGGAGGTGAACTGCAGTACATTTTCAATTGCACAAGTGGGTTGCGCTCGAGTATAAAGTCAAACTGCGTGCGGGATAGCCACAGTGACGTCAGCGCAGTCGCCGCCCGCCCAAGTATAAAGAAGCCTTTAAGCTTTTTTTTCTGGCATTGGCTCTTACGTTGGTTTGAAGACTAAAATAAACACTAAAAACCATCAGTGCAAAAGTGCATCAGTTTACCTTGTTAGCTGCCTCAATGTTGGCATAGATGTATTTTATTGTTTCACTTATCCACTTTGACTTCACTGAAGTTCCGCGGGGTGTAGGCTGAGGCTTGAGCAAGTCAGACTTCTACACATCGTGAAAGCCTCCTTTGCACAATATCATCTTATTCCTTGCACTGAGGTGACTGGTCATTAATTTTAACAAAGTTAAGGCACACTTGTTTGCCGCCGCCTTTGCTCACAAGCACGTCTTCGTGCACGTTCTTCCTTGGTTTTCGCCACTTCTTCGTTGGTTTTCACCACTTTCTTCTTAGGGGTTGACGGACTGTAGGCATCGAAACTGGGAGCCGAAATCTTTAAACTTGAACGATTCTGGGAGAACCAGAACGTTTCTCCCGGTTCTAATCGGTTCTCGATTCTCGATGCCCAACCCTAACCAGTAGACAAGAAAGAATCACACTGTACTGTCACTGTACCACATACAAAATCGGTACTGTGTATCTCTTATGAAATTTGCAGAGCTGTGTATAAGAATACTTGATGGGGGGGACAGGGGGTGGGGGGTTGAAGTCCATGTGTTGCTGTCCCTGATGTTGCCACACATCTGGTTCTCTGACTGCAAAGCTGCAACGGCCGTGTGAACTTGCACCACTTAAGTGAATTCTGTCGGTTTGATTGTTACGTCTCTGCACCAATATGATGTTTATGAATGTCACCAATTAGTAATTAGTCCAATTTAACGTCGTGATTGCAGTATTATGGAAGTGTACCTAAAAAAGCAACTTGACTGCAGTGAGTCGAGCTCCACCCTAATGCTCTACAGTACCCTTAAAGGTTTCGACATTGGAGAGAGAATCATTTTACTCACCATACTCAACTGTATTTTTGGGGTCCATTTTCCCCCTATTACATGAATTTCAAACCAAAACATCATCTGTCTTTCATCCTTCTTGTTCGAGATGTATGCCATAGATAGAGCCATTTGACCACTTGAGATGTTGTTTTGGAAGTAACTGTTGTGTTTGCGCACATACACGCATGCACGCCCACTCTCACATCTCTGTGGGGGAGTGAAACCTTTTTAAGTATCGATTGACCTTCCCGTCCCACCATCCTCTGCTGCCTCTCGCGATCACTCCTGTGTCACCAATCCCTGCTAGAATACCCCAGTGGCGGCTCCTCTTCCATTAACCTCCTCCTCCTATTTCCAGCGCTCCGTCTGGTTCCGGCTTCATCTTGTTCTGTCCTTTTTTTTTCTCATCTTGTACAGCGCTGATTTACGAACTCACTTGACTCGCAGATACATATAATGTTGATGTCTGTTAACATGGCCGTGCATAGCCCTGTCAGTCACTGGCCTCTATCACTTGGAGATCCAGCTAAATTGACAGCCGTAACTAGGGATGCACCAATATCACTTTTTGTTACACTAAGTGCGAGCTCAAGTACTTATATTAGATTATTCGTTGATACCAAACACTAATACTCGTTAGTCCTATTATGTCATGCAATTGTGATAAATTTGTTTTATTTTGATCAAAAACACAAACTTTTCTTGAACATGGGATACATTTCACGCAAATATACCACTTTTTAGAGTAACAACTTGTCATTACTTACATTTTAACAACCAACTGCATGTTTTTTTAAACAGTCTAGCTACACACTTCACTCATTGTCCACTCTTGTGCTGTCGTGAGGAAAACCTGGTTGAAATCCCTCACAAATTTGTGTCTGGCCTCGCTAGCTTCTTGGTTTGTGAAGAATCTTTTCCGAGTGATAGTTCATCAAGTGGCTTCTCATATTACTTGTATTCCCCGACGTGGAGAAGACCGAAGTCTGGAAACTGTTTTTTGCATGTCCGTCATGTTTTCTCCGTGATCGTTTTTGTTTACTGCAAAACCAAAATGTGTCCATAGTTTTGGTTTAAACTTTGCGGGACATTCCACCATTTTTAAGTTTTGCTGTCTGCTCTTTGCTTCCTGTGCGCCTGCACTGCGCATTGGCATCTCCCATGGTCTGCTGTGCACTTTGCAGGGATCACAGGAATTGTAGTTTGCTGCTCAGACGGGCCAACTCAATAGCGGCAGAAGAAAACTACACTGTTTGATACTCCCATGATCCACTGTGACATCACAGACTGGAAAACATAATCAAACGTCTTTATCATTTAAAGTGCTAAAAAAAAACACACACACACACATATAAAATCTGCTGTGCTTGAATCCAATGTGTTATTTCCTCATGTTGATACCATTGATTGATTAGGTTTTAAAACAATTTTAAATCGATTTATGTCATCCAGGAGGCCAAGTTGGCGAGCACAGATCATTGCAGTTGGATTGTCGGAATATAAATCGATACATCGATGTAGTGAATGAATCGTAACATCTCTACGGGATGCCCTTAACACACTGGCAGGTAATGGTAGATCTAAAATTGATCTATACCTGTGCCTTTAATGTAGAACTCTGCGAAGGGGGACATTACTGATTTTATACAGCGACACAGCATCCCGCAACCAGATAATTTGATGATATCAGCCCCAGCATTTAGCGTGATAGCGTAACTGTATATATGGAATTTAATTGGTCAGGTTTTTATTCAGAATCCTGCAAGTCCCAGCAACGCAGCATCCCACAATCAGATATTTGGATGACATAAGTGACAGTGTATGGTGTGACTTCTGAAATATTTGTCAGATACTGACAATAGGAAAAAGTGAGTGTTGAGTGTTACTCCACACTTGTTGCAGAATTCCCTTTCACACAGGTGGCGTCCCTCCTCTGTTACGGTTCTGCTACTATCTCATTAGGCGGAAAATCACCAGGTCGACTTTGTACCCCCCCATTCCATGTCCATGGTATATATACAGCACAGAGACGTGGTGAAAAAGATGAAATAATGCTGGCCTTTACAGGCAGTGTGAAAGGGGATAATGTTTGGATCCTCCCAAACTTCAAAAGTAAAGCCTGAGTCCACTCAGATTGTGGACCTCCAGCTGGTATCGGGTCCGCATGCCACCTTTAGTCTTTTTACCAGTAAGCCATCATCTTCTCAAAAATTCTGTTTTTGTTTTTGTTCTTCTGCTTTCCGGGTTTGTGTTAGAATATATGTGTTTGTTGGCCAAAGACAAAATGAATAATGCATCAGATCATTGGAAAGGTATTTATAGGAAAACAGAGCGATTAAAGTTTAATGACCATCAATGTAGAGCATCATGAAGCCAAGCCTTCCTGCATACACACATGAACACACACAAATGGATGCACACCTGGAAACTGGCTCGTCTTGTAAAACCTCTCTGCGAGTTTGTACATAACAGCCTCAGTTTGTCCATTCCATCGTGGAGTGCTGTTGTGGAATGGGATTAAAGTATGTCTACGCGTGTGCTGATAGTTGTGAAACAAGTGAGTTGCTTAAAGAAACCACACATGGGTATGTTCGTTTCAATACATGTTTTTTTTTTTTATACCAACAGCTTCCTTCCTCAATTCACATAGAAGTGTTACCATTAGCAAATAATAGATTGTATTAATGCAATAAGGGGGGACCTGTTACCATTATATTCTATATAATTTCTACACTGCTGCAAATTAGCAAAACAATAAAACTGTCATTTGACGCAAAAAGGGATTACGGTTTATCCTTCTTAGGCGATTGTCTTTATACAAAAGCGGGGTAAATGTACCATTTTAAACATCGTAATGATTTTTAAAATGTGCTATCTAGCCAGGCGCACCTTGTGCTGTAGCAGAGCAAGTTAGCTTAGCGCCTAGTATTCTTCTGGTAGTTCCCGAGCACCTGGGAAACTGGGAACGATAGGTGACAGGGCTCAAGACTGCGACCAAATTGGTTGCATATGCAACTTTTTTTTCAGCATGTGCGATAAATTTTGTTATCTTATTACATTTGTGCGAGTGCATGTTTTAATCTTTTAAAGTTGCTTTTTTTCCCACTGCAATCTCCTCCTCGAGCATGAGAGAGAGAGAGAGAGAGAGAGAGAGAGAGAGAGAGCGAGAGTGAGAGCGAGAATCGTGTGACTGCGTCTCAATCATTGTTATGAATGCAATTTGAGTTAAAAGCAACCCGCTGCAATATGATTGGCTGCCTGCTGCAACATAATTGACTCTTTCTTTCAGGTAGGACACGCTATTACCCACAGCATCGTTGTGTAAACGCGCCCCACATATGCGCATCACAGACGGGCCTATTTGCTGTTGCGTCTGGCTAGTGGCCACCATGTACCTACAGTATATTTACACATTTTAAATGACAAGTGTGAGTCGTCAACTTATTTGGACTACTGGTGAGCAAGCTAGCTAGCTCGCACCTACCTTATAAAGTCCGGTAAACTGGCAAACTCCTCCCGCTCCAAGTCACCGACAGCTTTTCTTTTTACACACAATATTATCACTATCAATGCTGCTACATTTGTTAAGAGAATAAAACCAAAAGTCGTCTAAAGATTAATGAGGGTGTGTGTGTTTGTGTGTGTTGGAGGGCTATACCGCTAACTGCAAAGATTGCCTGTTTAATTTGTCTCTTGTTTTCATTTCGCTCATTATTATAAACACAAAGTCATTAGCAAAGGTTTTAAGGGTTTAATCTTTCCCTGTCTCTATCTCTCTCTGTCTATCTGTCTCTCTCTCTGTCGATCTACTGCAGCTATCTATCGATCGATCGATCTGCCTGTCTATTTGTCTGTCTGTCTGTCTGTTTATAGCATAGACATATGAAGATACTGTATGTGGAAAGTTAAAAAGCCCAGACTCCTTTAAAGAGGATTGTATAGGAAAACAAACTATCATTAAAATAAAGTGCAATAATTGCAGTAGCAATGATTTAGCCATGTTCGTTTTGGGACTATGATTTTAAATAGGTAAATTGGTTTGTTTTGTTTTTTTGGCTGGCGACCATTTCTGGGTGTACCCCGCCTCTCGCCCGAAGGTAGCTGGGATAGACTCCAGCATGCCCGCAACCCCAGTGAGGGTAAGCGGTACAGAAAATGGATGGATGGATGGTTTGTTTTGCTAGTAAATCGTGAATAATAGGGTTAGGAGCCCTCACTATAAGAGCTGGCGGCTGGCCCCTGTCGTTGAACAAATGATCAAATGTAAGTAAAGCCTTTGTTTTTTTTGTTTTGTTTTTTAATCTTAACTGGCCTGTTTTGTCTGCTGCTACTTGCTGCAGAGAAACATCTTGTTCACAGTAAAATATTTTTCAAATATCATATCTCAAGTCATTGTCAATCAAAACTATGGTATGACATGGTCATGCTGTATCTCCTCCAAAAATGTTGCGACCAAATCATGTGCTGGCGCGAACAAGTGAAAAAGTTGGTCGCACCAGTGCTACTAGTGCAGAAGTTAGTGTAGAGCCCTGGGTGACTGTTAGACATAGACGCACGTATGGGTGGCTGTTCCTCCAGCTCTGGTCAGACGTGCTTGAAGCCATTTTAACACTGAGGCAGAGCAGATATGATAACGTCATTAACAAGCGGTATTGTGATTGGACGGTAGAGTCGAAATCTATGCCGTAGGCAGTGTTTATATAGTCTGCTACGTATACTGCGCACCCCCACGCGGTGTGCTCTAGATCAGTGTTCCCCAACTCCGGACAGATTAGGAGTTGGCATTTTTCTCACGGACAGGCTGTGGTGGCGTGCACGCACGCGCACACGCTTACCTCGCTTCTGCTTCCTCCTTCGCCGTTCATGGTGATGCAGGAGTGGGGGTCGGAGTTGTTGTAGGAAACCAGACCAGACTGAAGTTCCGTAGCTCGTCAATGAGAGTAGACTTTTAACTCCCTAAAAGTAGTACTGCCTGTGTCGAGCAGAAACCTAAGACTATCTGTATCAGAGCGGACTTGGTGCGTGAGTGTTAACTGTTGCGATAAACCCGTATTTTAAGTAGGACTCCTGATATAGTGTTGTTTCATTCGCGGTTGTGTTCAAAAGAACAAATCTTTTCAGTTAATATAATGAGCTGAATTAGTTTGAAATGATTTCGTTCTTTGAGCTCTGCCGCCGTTAGCCAGCCCGCTCGGACCGGAAACAGAAGCGTCCGAGGCGCCTGGGACCGGAAACGGAAGCGTTCTGTGCAGTCTTGACGTGTCAATTGAGACGCGCAGTTGTTGCAGCGGAGAAGATCCGGTCAATTTTCAAAATAAAACATCCATCCATCCATTTTCTTTACCGCTTATCCTCACTAGGTTCGCGGGCTGCTGGAGCCTATCCCAGCGGGAGGCAGGGTACACCGTGAACCAGTCGCCAGCCAATTGCAGGGCATATTCGCACTCACATTCACACCTACGGGCAATTTAGAGTCTTCAATCAACCTACCACGCATGCTTTTGGGATGTGGGAGGAAACTGGAGTGCCCAGAGAAAACCCATCCAGGCACAGGGAGAACATGCAAACTGCATTAGGGGAAACGGCATTCCATTTTCATTCTTTTTTTTATTGTGATTGTTGACGTAATCATATTGTACTGAACTGCCAGGGCACACAAAAGTCAAATGTTGTGGGGCTAACCCTTTGGATATTTATTTAGCTGAAGTGTCTAAAGTTTTGAATGAATATGTAATTGTAGGACTTCATGTGCATTTCCACTTAAGAGGTTACTTTACATCTGACCTAATGTGCCATTAGCAAGTAAAGGGCTTGGCTTGAGTGGTCTTTGACATTGGTTCCAGCAGCATGCCCACACTTAAGGCTTCTTTTATACTTGCGTTGACGGCGACCGCGGTGACGTCACTGCAGCTGTCCCACGCGTTGTTCGCCTTTATACTCGAGCGCAACCGACGCGCGCTGTTTTGAAAATGTGCTGCAGTTGTCCTCCAAGTCGGGGGTGTCGCTACGGCTGGTATTGGATAAGACACCACAGGGTGGAGTTTCCTCAGAATTTTTTTTGCCATTTCCGTTAGCCGTTTTTACTTTCCTTTCCTTTCAGTAACAAGGAACAAAGCAACAACAATGTTGACCGTGACAGAACAAATGGACCTACATGATGACCAGATGATACGTTTAATTATGCTGCAAAATCGATCGAGAAGGCGGCGATGTAGATGGTATGTCGAACCAATGGGCATGCTGGTCTGTCATCACAGCATGTGACTAAATCGGACCAACCACAAGAGATGATCTCCGTGGCGTTCGACGCGCATCACCTATTTTTGTCGGGTGCGTGGCAAGCTACGCAGACGTGTTGCGCGGGGCATACGTCGGTCACGTGATGCAATGCGGGCGTTGTCAGACGCGCGACCGCGGGAGTATAAAGAGGCCTTTAGTGGGTGTGCATCCGTGCGTGTGTGTTTGGCCCAGTGCCTCTGTACAGTAGCCCTGCCCTCCATCACAATAGTTTTATCCATGTCCATTTTTAGCATCAGATGGGGCTTTGTGAATTACGTAACTACCCGGCACGCACGCACACACGCACGCACACACACACACACACACACACACACACACAGGAGAGAGTTCATCATTTAATGAAAAGAGTTTTATGACCTGACCAGTCACAGGGTGTGAGAGAAGGTAAATTGTGTGGGGTGGATTAAGGAAGGTGGCAGGCAGGAGTGGTGGGAAAAGACAAACTTTCACACAGAGATCCTACAAAATAGGCACATCAGAGCCGTAACAGATGACAAATAATTTATCTGCCTTTGCGTTTTACACATATAATGTGGATATTGTAGTGGGTGTGCTTTCAAACAGCAAGCAACATGGCATCCCATAATCAAATAATTCAATTACATCAGATCCATTGTCCTTTATAACTTATAAAATGTTTGTTGGACAGCTTCAACAAAAGGGCGTAGACACCCTTGAGACACCCTAGAGACCCTTAGAGACAGTCACCGTCACACCTCTATTACGGCATAAATAAGACTTTTTTTTACACAGATGTCCCACAAATGAACCTTTTCACATTTTTCCCACATTTGCCTTACAAAAGCTTCTTACCTGTAGAAGTCACACAAAATTGGCGGATCACAACCACAACAAAATACCTTGAACTTATAAGTAGTGGTGCAATGAATCATCTTTGATCTGTGATCCGTACGGATCACTCTCCCTGATTCGGCACACACATGGTCCGCTGACTAGTTGGTGTTGGGTGGGAAAAAAAGTTTTGCGTGTTCATATGAAGGCAGCATGTTTAATCCACACTCACTAATTCAAGCGCAGTGGTAGACAGTGGTCGTGGTTCGCATAGTGCATGGCTTAAAGTACTACGGCGTAGGGCTGCCGCTAGCTGGGGGCTCGGCAGACACAGGCTGCTTTCACATGCAGGCAGCCGAGCTGCCACGACTCACTCCAAAAAATGATCCAATCCGTGACTTCAATGATAAGATCCATGATAAGATCTGAACCTTGAGTTTTTTTGATCCGTTGCACCCCTACTTATAAGCAATGGACAGTGCCTTGTCTTACGAGTGCCCCAACTTGTGAGTTTTTGGAGTTACGAGCTATTGCTTTGTCAATTATTCTGCTTTGTGTTGCGAGCCTAAATTTGGTTTTCGAGCAAGCTTCAGAGCTGCCACTACTTGAGTAAAGTTAGAAATTTTTTTTTAGCAAAGAATGTACTGTTATGCCCTCTCCGTGGACAAAAAGAGCCACAGTCGCCGATACACGTTCAGCCGTTTATTGAATGGGAAAAACAGTCAAACACACAAGCACAAAATGACATTCTCAAGGAGCTGCTGTAGGCCACAACTCATGTCCAGACGCTCAGGCGCAGGCTAAACGACCAACCGACTTCAGTTCCTGACGTCAGTGACTCGGCCATGCCCCTTAAAGGCACGCAACCAGCACACGAATACTACAGTACATACTTTAATTACGCTTCATGAAACCAGTTCTTTGCATTCTCATTTTTTTAAAAACAATGCTACAGGAAACGACAGGAAACGTTTGGTTGAGGTTATTGTTGCCAAAGGAGGGTCAACCAGTTATTAAATCCAATGGTTCACTTATTTTCATGCTCGAAAACCCTCCAGTGTGACTGAATTACAACAATTCTGCAAAGATGAGCGGGCCAAAATTCCTCCACAGTGCTGTAAGAGACTCAATGCAAGTTATTGCAAATGCTTGATTGCAGTTGTTGCTGCTTAAGGGCAAGGTGGCCCAACCAATTATTAGGGTTAGGGGCAATCACTTTTTCACGCAAGGCCTTGTACAGTGCTGTCAAAAAGTAGTGGACCCCTACTCAAATTATTATATTTTTGCATAGTCTCCCCACTTTGTTTAAGATCTACAAACAAATGTAAAGGTCAGACAAATATAACACAAGTGAACTTAAAATGCTGTTTGTAAATGGTGATTTCATAAATTAAAGAAAAAACAAATATTCAAAGGTACCTAGCCCTGTGTGAAAAAGTAATTAACCCCCTTGTTAAATCATAAATTAATTGTTGCTAATCGCAATTTTTGGTACATTTTCACTGATCACACCCAAGCATGATTACCTCCAGACCTGTTCAATCAAGAAATCACCTAGAGAATCTGTCCCTACAAAATCAAGTCAGACAAAAGATCTGAAAAAAGCTGCAACAAAATGACACGATCCAAAGAAATTTCAGAACAGTTGAGAAATAAATTGACATCTATCAGTCAGGAAAAGGTTAAAAAAAAGCCATATCAAAAGCTTTACGATTCCAGTGAACCATAGGGAGAGCCACTATCCTCACCTGGAGAAAACATGGAGCAGTGGTGAACCTTCCCAGGAGTGGCATAGCCTAAAAAGATTACCCCCAAAAAATGGCAAAGACTCATCCAGGAGGCCACAAAGGAACTCAGGACAACTTCTAAAGAACTGCAGGCCTCCCTTCCCTCAGTTAAGGTCAGTGTTCATCACACAACATTAAGGAAGAGACTGGGCAGAAATGGCATCCATGGCAGAGTTCCAAGGCAAAAAGCACTGCTGACCAAAAAGTCTTACTTTTCCCAAAAACATCTGAATGATTCTTTCTTATGAAGACTTTTGGGAGAATATTATATAGACTGACGAGATGAAAGTTTAGTTTTTGGGTAGGTGTGTGTCTCGTAACATCTGGCCTAAATGTAGCACACCATTTCAGAAAAAGACCATCATACCAACAGTCAAACATGGTGGTGGTAGTTTGATGGTCTTGGGCTGTTTGCTCCTTCAGGACTTGGACAACTTGCTGTGGTTTATGGAACCATGTATTCTGCTCTATAACAGAAAATCCTGAAGGAGAATGTTCAGTCATCAGTTTTGACCTCGAGCTTATGTACTTCTGTTGTCTTTGACTAATATTTACATTTGTTTGATGATGGGGAAACATTTAATTGTGACAAACATGCAAAAAAAAAAAAAAGAAATCAGGAAGGGTGCAAACACTTTTTCACAGCACAGTAATTGTTTATGTATTAGTTTAAGCACTCTGTTGGTTTATTCTTGTGATTTAGATGAGGCTCATACTACACATTTGATGAGCAATTTATGCATAAATTTAAGAAAGTCCTCAGAGTTAACATACTTTTCCCTTCCACTTTAAATGGAGACAACCAGGAAACACGGTGTGTATAGACGAGGGAATGCATCGAGCGTGCTCAGACATCTTTAGTAAGAGACTGTTGAGGTGTTCCCGACCACTTGATTAGTCTCAAGTCGCTGCGAGTGCCGCTAATTAATAAAAAAGGAGCAATCACGATGAGTGTGTGGCAGTACTTCACAAAACACCCCATTTCAAGAAAAAGCTTTAATGTATTGATGACTCCTCAGCGGGAATGATGAATTGTGTTTCATATCAATAATGACACGTTTGTACACGTTACCGTGGAAACGAGTCCTAAGTGCAGCACATTGGGCTCTTTCAGAGATGGGCTAGATGAGGGGAATGAAAGTGAAAGAGCTTTAGTGTACATTTTAGTGAGTCACGGAAGGGTCTTGCAGGCTTTTATTGATTTATTAACAGACCTCCGCTGCAACGCTCGCAGCGCACGTGTAGGTGTTGTTTTCGTCTGGCTGAAGGATTTACCAGGTTTTAAGGACCAATTCTGTCTCAGATTAGTTGGTTGATGAGGAGGAGGAGGAGGAGGAGGTGGTGCGAAGTGGTGTGTGTGGGATCTGTGCATTTTGGAATATTAGTCTTCCAAATACACAGTGAATCAGGTTTTATTGGAGTAAAATGCTGTAAGTTTTTTTTATGGATCATCAAGCAGGCATTCTTCTGAAATTGTTTTCTTTGTCATTGTGCTATGCACAAATCAGTCGAGTCCGCTGAAAAAAACGAATGCCGATTCAGCATTTTTGGATTCGAATCACAACGAAACGAAGAATAACATACAGTATAATGTTGACATGACTGTGCATAGGCTTGTCAGTCACTGGCCTCTACCACTTGGAGATCCAGCTAAATTGATAGCTGTAACTAGGATAACACTTTTTGTTACACTAAGTGCGAGTTCAAGTACAACCCCAAAAGTTGGGATGTTGTGTTAAACATAAATAAAAACAGAATACAATGATTTGCAAATCATGTTCAACCTATATTTAATTGAATACACTACAAAGACAAGATATTTAATGTTCGTGGGTTCGTCGTAAAAGAGTGTGGGTACTAGACTGGCCTGCCTGCAGTCCAGACCTGTCTCCCATTGAAAATGTGTGGCGCATTATGAAGCGTAAAATACGACAACGGAGACCCCGGACTGTTGAACACCTGAAGCTGTACATCAAGCAAGAATGGAAAGAATTCCACCTACAAAGCTTCAACAATTCGTGTCCTCAGTTCCCAAATGTTTTTTGAATGTTGTTAAAAGAAAAGGTGATGTAACACAGTGGTAAACATGACTCTGTCCCAGCTTTTTTTGGAATGTGTTGCAGCCATAAAATTCCAAGTTAATGATTATTTGCTAAAAACAATAAAGTTAATCAGTTTGACCATTAAATACCTTGTCTTTGTAGTGTATTCAATTAAATCTAGGTTGAACATGATTTGCCAATCATTGTATTCTGTTTTTATTTATGTTTAACACAACGTCCCAACTTCATTGGAATTGGGGTTTTACTTACATTAGAGTATTCGCTGATACCAAGCCCTAATGCTCGTTAGTGCTATTACGCCGTCTTACAATTGAAATGAAAATGTTTTATTTTGACCATATGTTGATCAAAAACAGACTTTTCTTGAGCATGGCATACATTTCACTCGAATATAGCAATTTTTAGAGCAACGACTTGTCATTACTTACATTTTAACACCCAACTGCATGTTTTTTTTTTTTTTTTAAAACAGTCTAGCCACACACTTCACTCATTATCCACTCTTGTGCTGTCGTGAGGAAAACCTGGTTGAAATGCCACACAAATTTGTGTCTGGCATCGCTAGCTTCTAAGTTTGTGAAGAATATTTTCCAAGTGATAGTTCTTCAAGTGGCTTCTCAAGTTCGTTGTATTCCCCGACTTGTAGACGACCGCAGTCTGCAAACTGTTTTTTGCATGTCCGTCATGTTTTCTTTTTCAGAACATTCCAAAATGTTGTATTGGCTGCGCCCAATGTTTGTGAAATTGCTCTGATCGAGTTTCCCTCTTCTCCCAGCTTTAAAATGGTTTGCTTTTCTCCCATAGACAGCTCTCTGGTCTTCATGTTTGCTCAACAGCAAATTCAGTTTTCACAGGTGAAACCCAAATCCAAAAACAAGCCCTATCTAATGTTTTAAGCAATCAATCTAAGCAAATAGAAACACCCATCAGTCACATGTTCCAATACATTTGCTCACTTGAAAAGTGGGTGGCTTCAAACAAAAGGTGCTCTTTCCTGAGTTGTTTCTCCGCGGAAGGAGGTGTCCACTAGCCTAACACTGATCCTGTATTATTACGCATCGCAATATATTTCGCAATGCCATTTTTTTTCCAATATCGTGCAGCCTTAATATAAAGCCTCTTAAGTAACAAAGAGAAAGTCTCATACTTTTGTTTATATAGTTTATACCAGTAAAAGCATGCCGGCTATGCATTGCCTTTTAAAGCTTCACCAGACCGATGACAAAAGAACACTTAAAGACAACCAGTTTCATTGTACCAGATTATTTATACAGTTTAACGTGGTTTGTCATAACCACATTGCGATGGATCGGATGCCTTTCATTTCCCACGGCTTGAAAGCCATTGACACAGAGTAACCTGTTTGGTGTGCACGCTGTGGTAACACTGGGGCGCTTGAAGATTAGAATCGGTCTCACTTGAGTTTGCGCCATAATTTGATGAGCTCAATTCAAACGACCTGGTTAATCCAATAAAATCTAACACGCTGACCACAGGAGCATTGTATGTCACACTCCCTCTTTTTCACACACCTTAAATGAGTATCCATTATGACGGATGCATAGACATAAAACACACAAAGTGTGGTACGGTCACATGTTGGTTGTTATTCCATGCAGAGGTAATTGCTGCGTGTGTTTGCGTGCGCGCGCACATGTGTGTGTGTGTGTATATGTATATGTGCTGGACTCTTACATAACAGCATGCAGCCGCTGACAGAGGGTGGAAAGTTCATTTTTCGCTATCCTCTCTCTCTCTCTCTCTCTCTCTCTCTCTCTCTCTCTCTCGCTTTCTCTTTATGCCAGTCAATCTTTTATCTCCGTCAACGTCCTTCCTCATTCATTTTCTACTTTATCTTCTCTGCTCACACCTGCTGCTTTGCTACATAGTGGTTCATCGTTTGTGCCACCGTTATTTCACAGATTTTCAGGTGATCTTTTTTTGTATGAGTTTCTTTACTTGTAATGCCTGAGAGACACTTTTCAGCTGTTTTTTGAACGCCAGAGAGCAGTAACAATGAAAATGAAACAGCACAATCATGACACGCCCCTTCCAACTCAGAGTTTGTACCGCCAAGACCTATTAGATCCAGATACAGCCTTATGAGTTCACAGTGCTACCAAGCTTAATATAATAATTATTATGATTAAGTTAATTTAAAAATGTCTATTCTGAATATAGATTTCTTCAGCAAGCATCCTCTGTAAAGTGAATACTTTTTCCGGTGACGATCATCTGATCAGAGTGAGCAAAACCGGCTACTGCGAGTATGAATTTAGTGAGGAGAGCGGACCTGTGGAGAGGAAGAAAAATAAATAATAATAATCGAAATTGTAACAATAGAAATCGTGTCATTGACAAAACCCAGAGGATTTGCTGTGAGTGCTTCAAAAAATGTGCCCAAGTTACGGGCGACACGTCGAACATGTTAATGCACCTTCAAAGAAAGCATCCCAAAATTAATTTAGGTGGGGCATGGAAAAAACACAGGCACAGTCTGCTATTTATTGGATTAATAAGTTATATACAATGGATCCCCGCATATCTGCGGTTCGGCATTCGCAAATTCACTCATTCATTTGTGTGTGTGTGTGTGCGTGCTGTGTGTGTACAGTTGAGCGCATTAGCGGTCATTGTTTTCATTCTTCTCGTCTGGCAGGTCGATTAGTGTCCCGGTGAGGAACGCTACAATAACCCTTTTCACGTTTATGCCCACTTGCCTCCATTTGCTGTATTTTGCTCTACGGTTACATCATCATCAGCCTGTCTCTCTCTCTCTCTCTCTCTCTCACAGACACACACACACACACACACACCGTCTGGCTCTTGCATAACATCCAGTTTTATTTTCCTCCATTCGACGATTCTAATCTTCCCTCATGAGTCAGAGAAGAGCTGACCTGCCGCTGTTTATTTAACTAGGGGTGGGACAAATGGCTGATAAAGATTCTAGGAGTAATTAATAATGAAACACAAAATATTTCCTGTTTGAGTTACAACACTTTTGTGCTAATTCCTGCCAATATTGCATTTAATGGAAAAAACACTTAATTTAATACATTAAATTATAAATAAATAACAACATTTCATATATAATATATAATAATGCAGTACTTTAAAAACATTTTCTTGATAAGAAATATGGTCAGACAGTATCGTCCTGTGAAACGATATTGATACACTGATAACTGCATAATATATACATTTATTTTTAAATTAGATATTCGAAGAGCTCAATTCGTATTTTTTTGTAACTAACATTTAATTAATTGTTAATGCTTTGTTTTTCTTTTTTCCATAGTTACAACGATATCTAATTAGTTTTAGGGGTGGTGGTTCAAATATGTATTGTGATACTTCAGTTCAAGATATGGAGATAGGCCTGTCACGATAACAATTTTTTGAAGATGATATATATTTCCCCAAAACTATCACGATAAATGGTAATATTGTTTTTTTTAAATTGTTCTGAAATCATGAAAAATAAGGCCGACTGCTTTTATTTTATTATTTTTTGCTTTTAAATCGTTATTGTTGTTTTAATAATTGTTTTGGTTATTATTACAATTTCCTTTCTTGTTTCTCTATTAAAATGTTTTTCTTTACTCTGTGATATGGCTCCCCCTGGGTCTGAAATAAAGAATAAAGAGCTGGAAAACTAGCCTGGTTTACATGGAGCCTTCTATTCCGATTATAATCGTTTTAGAAGCCCAAATCGAATGGAAATGCTCCACATAAACACCTCAGTCGGAATAAACAGGCCGAATCCAAATGGAATGTCATTCGGTTTCACAGGGGTGGAATATTCCTTTTCTTTTGGCAAACAGATCAGAAGCTATGTATACTGTATACCGCCATGTATACTGTCATTCAGAATAGCCGGGAAAAACTCTGTTTGAGCATGCTTTGTCTCAAGGTGAGTGAGCGTTGACGTCATCGTTTAAGTCCGGTGTAAATATGGCAGCTCTCCAGGGCGCTTGTATGCGACGGAGATCTTGTTTTTAACTACTTATAAGTTGTTTTTATCAGGTTTTTTATTTTTTAAATTGTATTTATTTATGTTTTTTAAATTTATGTACAAATGAAGTGAAATTACATAATTTTCTGTGCCACTCCTGCTGATTTCTCACGGCACACTAGTGTGCCATGGTACCCTGTTTGGGAATCATTGGTCTAGAAAATGGATGTATGGATTTGGACTCTCTAGTAACTAGGGGTGTCCCGATCCAATGTTTGAGATCGGAAATTGGTCCGATGTCAGTAAAAAACGAGTATCTGATTGGACTGGATCTAAAATCTCAGATTTTACTACTCTTGTACAAGCAGTCCATTCAATGCTCCGCTCCAGCACTTCTATCCAGCAGCGCCCGGACAGCATGCAGAGCCTGCGTGATCACAACAACAGGATGCCAAGGTGCTAACCTAGCAACAAGGAGTAAGTGTGAATGTTGGTTGCTTAAAGTCCTTTATTGACACTCCAGTTTAAGTTCACTGCAAAACTAAACTCACATAACAAAAGAATTACACCTATTCAATGTTCAAATACATCACAGCCGTCGTTTCTTCGATTTTGCTCACAAAAATGGCTAGCTGAAAACAAACACACAATGAATAAAAAACACCATTGACAAGTTAACAGAAATTTAACTCGTGGCACATATATCTCTGAAAATAATGAATATTGGTACACGAAAGCTGTTTAACCACATTCAAACAGGCAATATAACAATTCTCTCTGGGATATATCCTTCAAACTCTGTGGAAAAAATTCTTATAATAGCATTTGATCTTAACTTATTCTACTTTCTATGGGTACATTTGGAAATTCACTCTAAACGGACTCTCTGCACTCCAGAATGTTGGTGAACTCAGAGCGTTGTTGGAGTTTGCCATTCTGTAATTCAGAGCACCGCCGTAGTGCACTCCCGCCGCTCTGACTGAGGAGACAGCGCGACCAGTGTCAGGCAGGATGAGATGTTTAGAGGAAGAACTGACACATTCAATATGGCAGACACACTGACGTATCTCTGCCAATGTCCCATACGCTTGTTCGTAAATTCATAGAAAGTAGAGCGTGCTTTGCTTCTCTGAACACTGCTCTCTCAGAGCGCAGATTGAATTTCCGAACGTACCCTTTGTTACTGCAAGTGTGTATCTCGTTGTATGTATCACACTGCCCCCTAGAGGCCAAGATGTGCACACCAGGAACAGCGATCGTCAATAAAACTAAACCCCAGTTGCATCAAGAAGTTCCAAAGATATATTGCTGTATGTGGAGAAAGCAAATAATGTTCCCACCATATACTGACAGTAAAAAAACCAAAACTGAACTGAACTTTTTATTTTGACCTTTAAAAGTATAATTTGTATTTATTTTTTGAGATTGTTTTCCATGGTTTTCTAATTTAATTTAATCGATTCTATTCTAATGTAGAAAATGGATATGTTTAAGTTAAGAAGTGGTTATGTTGCAATTTAAATTTTTCAGGATTTCCTAATATAATTTTTATTTTAGTCAATTGTAGTACATTTTTATTTGAATAGTTTCTGTAACCCATGGTTAATAATAAATGGGTCAGTTTTTCCTACTCTGTTTGAGTAATATCACTTCATCAAGCCTTTTCTAACATTTCATTGTACAAAATAAGTAAAGAATGTTTAATTATTGCTGATATCGGATCGGACCTACGCGCAGGCCGCCATATCAATATCGGATTGGAAGTGAAAAAGTTGGATCGGGGCATCCCTAACGGTAACTCCCATGGACCAAAATTAACTGTTGTAAATTCAATTTTGTTGTAAATATTTTTCTTAATGGAATGGGAGGATCTTATTCTGAACTTGAACTCCTATTTAGATGCCAGTGTTGTCTATAGCGCACAATAAGGCTCCCCACTGGAGTTAGTTGTGTTCCCCCCATTTTACTACAGCCAACTAGGTTTCTGATCTGCACCGTGACTGCCATGGCAAATGTTTTGACAATATGGTTACTCACATTTGGTCCTGTCCCCCTGTGATGTCACATGGCCTGAAATGTGATTGGTGTCTCCGCCAGGAACATAATGGAAACCTAGCATTAGATGGCAAAACTGTTGAGTGAATCAACAGCCAGGTAGTGCACGCCACACTTACGGACCCCTGTGGCCGCAGAGACCGTGTCTACATTCTAAATGCACCCGGTTGGTTTTCCAGTAACCACGTTTACAAGCTTCAGTGTGTGCTACAAACACTGATGCGTTCATTCATGCCTCTCTGATTTCTTTTTTTTTTTTCTATCAATGGTTTCTAACACACACACACAGAAGCATAAGAGAGTTTGGCGGCTGGATGGCTGGGAGCTATGTCTGTGCGAGGTGAGCGTTGCGTAAGGCTGATCAGCACTACTTAAGCGCGTCCCCTAAAGCTGATTAACAAGCTGGCCGAGCGGTGTGTACTAAGAGGCAGCAAGGCCCCACGCAGGGGGGGCAGGGAGTAAGGCAGGACGGGGGGGGTGGTGGCACGAGAAGGGAAAGTGGTGACAGGCGGTGACACTGCATGTTTACGATGAGATCAACACAAGCGCATAAACAGGCCACGCTCTGCACTTTGTGGTGCACTCGTCACCTGCTGTGGTGCACTGTGCAATTTTAAGCCTGTGTGTATTTGTATACACGTGGACTTTAGTATCCTACTGTTCGCCTGTGGGAGGTAGGAGTGCCGGATATACTGCACTAGTCAGGACAACGCAGTGTTACCCCGCTGTATTCATCATTTACGCCCCCGCTATGTTACAGATTTTTAAAGCGATCATTTTAATGGCTTTTTACAGTACAATGTTCCCCTGCATATTTGCAATTTTTCATTTGCAAACTCACCAATTCGAAGATTATTTTTTTAAAGCTATCCTCAGTTATTCACACAAAAACTCACCTATTCACTCTTTTTGTGCTCAGCCCAAAATCATGCGCCTCTTCAGATTCTATTTATTTGTTTAGGAACTTTCCTTTCCTCTTCAAGCAAGATGACCCGGAAGCCACGATGTAACCTTTAACTCACCTTCAGGATATGTTCCCACTGACCAACCTTTACAAAAGGATGTTATCCATAATCCTTTACGGCAGCAATATTTAAAATAATAGGCCACTGACGAAGTTTACTAACCCAACACAAAAGAGTAGGCTTTACACGATGCGGATTTCTGGGGCCGATCAGCGAGTTTAAAAAACCGATAACCGATCCGATAACAAGATGTAGAAATGTGTGTATTTAAATGACTTGTTCATTTACTGCATATACTTGTCTACAGAATTGCCCCCCAAAAATATATTTTACAATAAATAATTTATCTTTGCTCATCTATTTATGCCAGTGAGGCATAGTGACAGGCAGAACAAATGAATGGTCTTCTATTAGATGGCAGGAAGTACATACAGTAATTAATGTATCCACTTTTTGTGACATTCTGCAGACTAGAGCCCCCTACACAGAAGCCACACAGGGAGGGAGCAATATAGCAAATTTGTTGACTCTGACGCAAGAAAGTACTGGTACTGGCTTGTCTCACAATGCCACAAACATGCTACGTCATTATGTATTACTTAAATACCCTGTCAATAATAATAGTAACTCCAATAAGTAAGGACATATTGTTTAAGTATACATGCACGTTACTTTTTCAATACAGAGCTGTCATCATGTTTTAACTTTTGTTCTTCATATATTAACGCCATAAGTTATTATTGCGTGTTTTTAATTACAATTTCTATCGGAACATTTACAATAAATCAATATTGAATTGAATTGCAACCCTAAAGAATCAATATCGAATCACAACATAAAGAATCTAAATTGAATCGAATCATGATGTGCTTAACATAACTAGCCTTATTGTTAATAGATTGTTTTGTTTATTTGTTAAATTTATTTCATTACATGAAAGTAAAGATACATTTACATGAAAATGCTAAATTTTAATGAAAATAAGCAGAGAGAAGAATAAATCTCATACTCAATACTTTCTGTCCGTTTTAACAGGAAATATTTATGTTTCATATTTAAATAATCCATTCAGAAACATTTCCAATTTTTACAATGATGTTTACACGTTATCGTAATATATACCGTTACTGGGAAGGAATTCAATTTATACCATGATATGACTTTTTGGCCATATCGCCCAGCCCTCAGTCTCTGTTTGAAGCAGTTAGTCTATGACAAAAATATGAAAAACTATTTACATACTTTTATCTTACATTCACTCAGTCAGCTGGGATAGGCCCCAGCACGCCTGCGACCCTAGTGAGGATAAGCACTTCAGAACTGGATGGATCTCTTATATTTATGTACAATGAACATGCATATTAGTGCAAAGGTTTAAACATTTTTAGTTTAACAAAAGATACAGTATTACACAATTACATATATATGTACGACAGCAAGCTCGCAACTTGATGTGGTAAAAACCGCTAAGCCCTAATCGTGATGCCCAAAAAAATCCCAATATTATATTATTGTATTGAGGCTGCTGAAAATCAATCCTTGAACAAATGTTTGTTTTTTGTTTTTTTTTTGCTTAACTTTCCTATTAAATTCATATGCGAGTATGGTGGCATGCTGAAAGATTACAAATAAACAATACGTGGGGGGGTGGCATTGTGTCCTTGCGGCCGGGTTACCTGTTGTTGGGGCGTCTCGTTGGGGGCGGTCGACCGCCCTGGGTCCCTCGGTGTGGGACGTGTCCCGTCCGCGGGGCTGCTCTCGGGTGGACTCCTGGGCCCGACCCCGCCTCTCGACTGATTGGGTGGGGTCCTCAGGCTTTGTGACACTCGTTAGAAATGAAATTAAAAGTGATAGTTACGTACATAGGGGTCAGTCGCTCTTTCTGTCGACTTCAATTACTCCAAAATGGCTTTCTTAACTCCGTGTACAGTTCCAGGACGGCGACTTCTGGCATGTTTTCGTGTCGGAATTGCGTATTGTGGTTGGAGGGTCTTTTGTCCATTTCTGTGTTACTGATTTACAGAGGAATCCAAAATGAGCTCTCACTTCACGATGCTGCAGCTGCACAGCCGCTGTTTGCTTGAGGAGGCAGTGTTTGGCTTCTGTCCATACCACGAGAACCACACGCACAATGTCTCACAGTGGCTAGGACGTGAATCGACTCAACAGATTTGCAGAATTGATATTGAAATGCGAAAAGAAAAATTCCCATGCATTGCTGAATCGATATATTTACCCACTCCTAATTAACAAAGCTAAATTGATTTAAAAAAAAAAAAAAAGGATGCAATGTACTTTTGCGACCTATTATTGCGGAGAGCTCAGCACTCTATAGTGCAAATGAATGTAAATAACATTTCTGATGTTATAGATCAGAATACTTCGAAGACCTCCTCAATTCCACTGACACGCCTTCCCATGAGGGAGCAGTGTCTGGGTTCTCTCTCCTATCTCTGGGGTTGAGGTCACCGAGCTGGTTAAAAAGCTCCTCGGTGGCAGGGCCCCCGGGGGTGGATGAGATTCGCCCGGAGTTCCTCAAGGCTCTGGATGTTGTAGGGCTGTCCTGGTTAACACGCCTCTGGAACATCGCGTGTACATCGGGGACAGTGCCTCTGGATTGGCAGACTGGGGTGGTGGTCCTCTTTTTAAGAAGGGGGACCAGAGGGTGTGTTCCAACTACAGGGGGATCACACTCCTCAGCCTCCCTGGTAAGGTCTATTCAGGGGTGCTGGAGAGGATGGTCCGTCGGGAAGTTGAATCTCAGATTCGGGAGGAGCAGTGTGGTTTTCGTCCTGGCCGTGAAACAGTGGACCAGCTCTACACTCTTGGCAGGGTCCTCGAGGGTGCATGGGAGCTCGCCCAACCAGTCTACATTTGTTTTGTGGACTTGGAAATGGCACTTGTGTTACTGTTCTTACAGTGTGTGTGTTGTATTCGAAATGAACATAGGATCGTCATTATTGTCGGCTCCATGTGTGGTGGACACCTGGTATATAAAGATTTTTCATCTCTTTTCAGAGGGGTCCATATAAATTTGGATGTAAAGCTGTAATTACCAGTGGGTTATTTACATAGCCTGCTTCTTTACACTAGCCAAGTTACTCTCTCTTTCCCTGTGACCTTTTCCCACTTCTCTCCTTCCAGCGCCCGCCCTCCAGTACATGGACACATACAACACACACACCTTTGCTAACAGCTGTGACCAGAGCGTTCTCCCTCCTCTAAAATTAGCTGCAATAAAAGAATGGCAGGAAAGTGCACAGGGGAAGGCAGCACAAACAGGATTGATGGACAGAGGCACTAGAAATGGAGGAAGGAAGGAACTGGTTGATGGGCCTCTGTGAAATAGTCTGTATGTATTTTTGGTGCTGTTGACACATGCTGCTGACGCACATGAAGCGCAGAGGGCACAGATGCTACCCGCCACTGGACATTTATTGCGTATTGTTCGTCAGGCCATGTGAAAAATGTCTTTAATTTGAAATTTAGGCTATGTTCACACTGCAGGGCCTGATGCCCAATTCGGATTTTTTGTTAAGTCTGATCTTTTTATGTAGTCGTTCACATCACTAAAACAAATGCGATTTACTGTGGACGGAAAGAGTCGCCATACGCATGCGCATAAAACAGGATATCATATTGCGGATGCGTGTTTACGGAAGTAAATATGGCCACTTGCGTAGGTCCAGTTGACCTATTTGCGGGAATTTCAAGGATTTTGTGCAACCAAAACCAACATTTCTGATATTTATCAATTCTAAGCATGTTCTTTTCACCACTGTTTTCTGCTCCCTCGTCCGCTTTTGCTTTTTTGGCGTCTGTTTTGTCGAACAGTTGTGACGTTCGTCGTCTTTTGATGACGTACAGGTTGAAAGAGCGCAAGGTGAGCATCCATACTGCAGTTGCATTGGATACATATTCAATTTATCTCCACATATGAAAGAGGCCTGGGTCGGATATGAAGAAATCTGAATTGTACTCTTCACATTGACATGAAAAAATCTGATACATGAGCACAAAAATCTGGATTGAGCTAAAGTGTGAACACAGCCTTAGTCTCTTTGTCAGTGTACCATGATGCCTATTAACAGCCTCACAATATTCTATGTATAATTATGTAAGCTGATGTATAAGTCAGTGATCTCGAATATGGATGGGCATTTGGCTAAATGTCCTTGATTGATTTAATTGTGTAAATTCATTATTATGCTCATCTTTGAGGGAGAAATTTTTCTTTAGGCGGCAAACAAAAGATTGTAGTGGTTGTTTACATTTGTTTGGCAGGCGAGAGACCCAACTTTTTTTGCAATCTATAAAGTAGGTTTTTCATAATTTATTCCCTCTAATTTAAAATAAGGGAATGAGATAGGCACCACCATACTCGTGAACCTAGTGAGGATAAGCTGTTCAGAAAATGGATGGATGGATGGATGGACGGACTCTTTACTGCTGTTTATGGGACTGCTTGTAACTGAAAACTGCGACCCTAGTGTGGCTATGCAGTTTGGAAAATGGATATTACTAAGCGATCAGAAAACTTTCCTACAATTCCCCCGATTTTGGACTATAGTGGACATTTTTTTTTTATATGACAGCAGTATCTTTTCCTATGTAAATGCTTGAATTGCAGTCTACCAAAACAAGTGAAAAGACAAGTGAAAAGTTTGCTCATTTGCGATTACTTAACATTCAAAATGTTGGAACACAGTGTTTTTATGTGGAAAAATCTCAGGACACCCCACCAAACAACATCACAGTATAAATACTGAAACGATGATTATTTCTGCTCAATTTACATACAAATTCACTTAGTCCATGTGAAGTATGGGCCTGTTTAATTGAGTACAAAGCTCATACACTCGCAGCAAGTCATGTATGAATGGCAACGGGTGGATACACAGGTTTATCTAACAGAAGATCCTTTAGTTTTTCCGCCTTTCACTATATGTCGAGGCATAGATAGATGAACAAAGATACATTTTTAATTCATAAATAATAATTTTGGGGCACACCTGATGATCTCTCATGGCACACTAGGATGCCACAGCACCCTGATTGGGAACCACTGTCTTAAAGTATCTGCACATGGCTGACATGGGTCCTACTCTGCCCGCCTGGAAGGTATATGTCAGGCTGGTAAAGTGGTATCAGTGTTGTAATTGCAGACTTTTTATTTATAATATTTTTTTTAAGTATGAATACACGTACAGTATTTTAGCTTTCCTAAATTTTTAGTAGGTTATAGTGAAAATTAGGTTTAGTGGAATAAACTAAACCAACTACTAGGCTGTCATGCATTATAGTATTTTTTTTTCCAGTTGTTCGTTGGTATCAATTTTTCATGGTAAACATCCCCCCACCCACCGTTGTCGTGACGTAAAGCTGCTGAGAGAAACAGTCATTTTTCTAATTGTGCTTCAATGTGCACGCCCACTGATGTCGCCTCTTCCCCCAAGCAGTGGGAAGGTGTTAAGGACAACAGTGCTTGTTGGCAAGCTGTTTGTAGCCCTGTTCTCTCGGCACCCAAGGGCCTGTTTGGAGTGCAAAGCCGATCAGCCCTATTTTAACTTGGCTACATCTGTCTCCCTTGATGATGGATGGGAGCATCCCGACTCGATCAACAAGTGTCACTTCCACCTTGTTTTCCTCATTGTGTAGAGTAGTTGTTTTGTCATGCGTGTGTTTTTTTTAGAAAGCACTCCGGGCGACTGTGTAGCTTGCTTTTTTTCACCCTGAATACCTTGCGAGTGTGAGAGCTGTCGCTGGGAATACTGCAGTGGGGAGAAAAACACCGTTCCCCAGGGCTGGCCAACTATTCTGCTCACAACAGCGCAACGCCCATAACAAGAAGCACACGCAAAACCCAAGTGTGTAATGCATTCTACAGTTGACAGGAATGTCATCTTGTGATTTTTGCAACCTGTAACAAAAGATAGAATTAGTTATTATTTGGCCGCAGAGAAAAAATATTTAATATCATTATTTATATGTGAGAAGCTATCGTAGCACAGGTGCCCATCGTTTATGACGGTCCCTACATACGGGGTTTGGAGGTTACGAATTTTGCAAAACGAACTAGTTTCTGAAAAAGCCATAGAATACGTTGTCATGGGGCACAAGAAGGCACACTCAGTTACTGCCATATTTCCCGTATTTCATTGAGTCTTTCCATTTCACAAGCTGTTATTTTTCTTTGCTTTGTGTTGTGAGTATCGGAAGCTTGCTTGTAACTCAAATTTTTAGTTACGAGCAAGCTTCACATACGCCACTGCTCAAGTGAAGTGAAAATATAAGGTATGCTAATGCCCTCGCCTGTGGGCAAGGAGAGCCATGGTTGCCGATGCACTTTTCATTCATTCAATTACAGACAAATGGTCTAACACAAATACAAAATGAGAAAAATCGCAAAGGGCTGCTGTTGGCCACAACTCACAACCAGATGCTCACACTGAAGTACTGTAACTGGCCAATCTGACTCCAGCTCCTGACGGCACCCATTAGGCCATGCCCTTGAAAGGTAAAAATCCAACACATGAATACCACAGTACATAGAGTAAATACATTTGATAAAAGCAGTTATTTCTTTACATTCGCTTTCACTTTGTTTTTATACAATAGTGCTCTTTTTCTCTGCTAGTTTTTGGGTGGCTTGAATGGATTAATGGTTTTTAAATAATTTCAATGGCAATAATGTGTATGCTATACGAGTAAATTCAGTCACGAAACTAAACCTGTAAGTCAAAGTATCACTGTATTTATGACCAAGAAGTGTTTTTGTATATATATATATATATATATATATATATATATATATATATATATATATATATATATATATATATATATATATACACTCAAATGCTTGCGACTGTGTTAGAAGAGACAATCAGAGACCTTTGTTCAATAAAAATGTTGTCAATACCGGCTCCAGTACCAATGGGGAAGGTAACAAACAAACAAAGTAGAAGACTGCCGAAATAAAACCAGCAATACAGCTAAACACATCTGCTTAATCACCCAACTTAATTTGTAATTTTTTTATATTCATTATAATACCTCAAGGGTAAATTCATCTCACAGTTGTTTAAAAAAAAAATAATAATAATAAAAAAAAAATACTAAAGGCTTACTGACATCCATAGATTTCCCAGGTAAAAAAGAAAGTATATGGCCATTTTATTGACTGTTTCTGTGGTGCTAGTACAGCTCCTGGGGGTTTGTTGGGTCATCTGATACCAAGAAACAATTACTTTTGAGAATGCTCTGCATCTACCTCCAGTACAACCGTACTTAATGACTACGTCAAAGTTGAAAAGACAGTTTCACAGCGTAATGGAAAGCCGCATGTTCAGTCCATTAGCTAGTGAAGTTATTTTTGTCAATTAGAGCAAATGCCTTACCACTTTGTGGACACTGCTCGTCATGTGGAAAAGGTGTAAAAATTACAAGCAGTGTGGCTAAATCAGACTTAAAGATGCAATGAATGTGGATCACAGCTGGGGCTCTGAACTACTGTACTGCAGTTAGCTGGCTAATGCTGAGCCCTCACCACTGGCTCAACCATATTGGAGACTACATTTAGTTTATGTAAGGATGACAGTGATGTCAAAAGATATCCATTCACATCAGGTCTTCAAAAATAATTAAAAAGCTGTATTATGCATCCCACGTCAATAGTTCTCAGGTCTTATCTATAAACATATTTTGAATACCATTTGTAAATGCTAAATCTTCAGATTGTCTGTGGTGTTGTGCATTTGAGTCCATCTGTGTATGCTCTTGCGCTGAGTTTCTAGTACTAGCCCCTTTCTACCTGCCATAGGCTTGTCACTTGGGATCTAAAGGTAGAGTGTTATTTATACATGAGTATTATGTGTTGGATTAGTGGTTGATTTCATGGTTTAATGATTATGACAGTTTGGGCTTCTGGAAGGAATTACAAAATAATGAACAAAAACACATGATAAAAATTTTGTTGGGTGTTTCGGGGAGGCTGGAATGGATTAATGGCATTTCCATTCATTTCAGAGCTACAAGTGTCTTGAGTTACGGGTGTACGAATTAAAACTGTATCTCAAGGTAACACTGTATTCTAAATAAACTAAATTGGAAATGTGTCTGTGAAAGTCACCTAACGTCCCAGAACCGATTTGTGGTTTACCTTGTATGAGTGAGGCAGGCGCATCTGTTGCACCAGGAAGTATTTCTTTGGTGTGACAGCAGGTACAAATATGAGTGATATGGAGTTGAGAACAAATTAAAAGCGTGAGAACAAGAAAAACAAGTCAGTGGCTAGCAATGTTTACAAACAAATCCTTTCAAATCCCTGCGTATGTGTATGTGCGTCAGTGCTGACTCAGTGCGCTAGTGCGTTTGAAATTCGGTCTTGACGACGCAAACTCTCCTCGGTTCGCTCGCCTCTGCTTCGCACTTGACTGGCACACTTTGGTCTCCTAGCAACCGAACACTTAAGGCCTAAAAATAAAACCCTCCCTTTGCAAAGAAATGCACTGAACAACAAAAACAAATAAATGATAAAGACCAATAGTCCTTGCAGGCGGTTGAAGAGAGCAAGATTTCACAAAGTAAGGCGAGCCAGGCCGGCGTGAGTGAGAACGGCAACAGGTAGTCGTCAGGAGACAGAGTTCTGTACATGCCCTGTGTGTATGTCTGTGTGTGTTTGTGTGTGGTCACACTCCTCGACACTGGCGCTGCTCAAGGCAAACAAGTCTGAAGCAAGCAAACAACAGGCTGGCAATAAGGCCGCTGTTTAGCAGTTCGACTGGAGATAGGCTCTTAATTTTGAAAGACTCTGCAAGGCCTCTCTCTCTCTCTCTCTCTCTCTCTCTCTCTCTCTTCTTCTTTCTCTTCCAGCGCATTGTATTTTTTTCCATTTTTTTTTTCCGCTGGACTTGATGTTATGAAATGGAAATGTGCATTATGATTAAACGAGATGACTGAATCACAGATGCACACTGCTGTCTGGTGCCTAAAGACGACACTGCACGATGGCAAGCAAGAGGCTGTTAAACTTTAGAATTTTACCGGATGTTATCTCATTAACACAAAAAAAGAGTGAAAAATGAGTTTTTCAATAGCCAACAATTGTTTCGTGTAAGTACCGTAGTACAGTATATAATTTAGAGAACTCCAAATTCATATGAGTACACTTGATTAAACAGTTTACTGTCCTATTCCATTTTCTATAGCGCTTATCCTCATTATAGTTGTGTGTGAGCTTGATCCTATCCCAGCTGACTTTGGGAGAGAGGCATGGCACACCCCGGACTGGTCACCAATGTAGTTTTTCATGAACCTAAAATGCATGTTTTTTGAATGTCGGAGGAAGCAGTAGTACCAGGGAAAACCCATGCAATCATGGAGAGAACATGTAAACTCCACACAGGAAGGCAGGATAAAATGTCAGCTTGACTGTTTCAAATTGTAATTATGGTCACTACTGTATTTAGCATATGTGAGATTAGTTCAGGGGTTCCCTCGGTTTACGATGGTCTCTAAATATGAGGTTTTGAAGTTACTAACGGCGTGCAGTGAACTAGTTTGTGCAGTGGCCTAATCACCTTTTGCAGAGTCAGTGTTAAAAGAAAAATAGGTCCTCATCACAAAGAAGGGGATGTTAAAAAATACAACAACAACAAAAATCAAAGGGGATAAAATGCCTCAGGGCTTCTTAAGGGTCTCAAGTGTTAACAACTAATAGGTTACGGATGCCGCGCAATGAACTAGTTTACGCAGCGCTGTAAGAGTACACGGTAATGCGGTACAAGAAGGCACATCCGGCAGTACTTACTGTTTTTCAGTTGATTTTATATCTATGGCCCAAAAGTGTTTTTCATACAAATATTGACTAATTCTGACTTTACTACTGCGTCAGCATAGGTTAGACTATGGTGCATTTTGATTTAGACAAACGGAATTCTGTAGTGAACTGGGGACCCGCTGTACTTGACTCCACCACTTCACACCGATTTGACCGAATGTGACTACACGCATCGGCAGGCAGGAAACAGATCTGTCACTGTAATGTAAAAACAGTGGCTATCTTCCTGTCCATCTGGAGTGCCACATACGTAACAGGGAACCTTTAAAGCCTTGCCAGAAGTGACACCCCTTGTTTTAGATGGCACGTTAACCTTTCTCACCTAACTCAAGCCCCATCTACATCTGCATGCCAAAGTCACCTTTGACCCCAACGTCGGAGAGATGAAAGGAAATCATGGAATATATAGAAAGTATCACCTTTAACTGTACAAGCATTTTTTTCAGGTAACATTTGAATTTTTTAACTCCTGTATGAGTGTAAAGATATGTTAACCACTGTTAATTTTAAGAGCTAAATACAGTGGTAGGTACCTTGACTTATGAGTGCCTCAATTTATGAGATTTTGGAGTTACAAGCTGTTGCTTGAATTATTATTTTTTTTTTTATTTGTACTGCCAGCCAAAATTTGAAGTACGAGCAAGCTTGGGTTACGCCACCGCTTAAGTGAAGTGAAAAGAAATAGGGCAATTAAGGTATTGTAATGCCCTCGGTTTTGGGAGGGGAGAGCCACCGTTGCCAATGCATTTTCAGCCATTTATTGAACAGAACAGTCAAACACACAAATACAAAATGAACACTCACAAGGAACTGCTCTAGGCCTCACACCGAGATGCTTACATACATACTAACCAGTCAACCCAACCCCAGCTTCTGATGTCACACTCTAGGCCACACCCCTTAAGGGCACACATTCTATACTTGAACACCACAATACGTGCAGTAATTATACTTGATAAAATCTGTTTATTTTGTCGCATTTTCTAATGTTTTAATGTTTTTTTTAACTAAAAGCACATAGCAAAAACAATTTAGCTGCTGTTGTTCATCAGTTTTCTCAACACCTCTTGTGATGAGTCCAAATGGATCAACGCCTCAAATGATTGCAGTGTGGGGTGCTCAGCGGCGTCCTTACGTGCTCCTCCGCACAGAAATTAGCACTCAGTCAAAATGTGAGCACAGCAGCGGCGTCGAGTGTAGGCAGCGTGTTGTTGAACCAGAGGTGAAGTGTCAACTGGCAGCTCTCAAGCTGCTGGCTGGAGAAGTGCATTAACACTCGCCCGCCAACCCGGTAGAGCGACTGAAGGACGGGAGAATACAGGCGCCTACGGCTTGTGACATGCTCCTGTTAGGCCTTAACAGCTTTTCCCTAAAAGTTACTATGACGGAAATTATGAGCTATCATAGAGAAAGCGCTATTTTTTTTTTTTATAAGGGGTAAGGCTGTCTTAAAATGTTCGTGTCTATTCTTTGGCCACATGAATTACCATTTTGAGGACTCTGCCTTACTTGAACTCCCCCAATTTTACAGGTGTATTCATCATGGGCAAAAATTTACTTGATATAACCTCCCAGAGTGTTTGAAAATTCAGCCCTCAAAGACTGTTAGGGGCACAAAATTTGGTGGGCTTATCCATCATGAGTAGATCCACAAAATTGTCCCAAGAACCCATGCCTGAACAGACACAGGAAGTCTGGCATTTTTATTTGAGGCGACCATTTTAGACTTATTAAGGCCATTTCCTGGTTCCTTTCAAAGACAAGCTCGTTACAGAGCTGTTGTCTAATTGCGGCCAAAGGTTTGGCTATTCAGCTACCAAAGACCATTTCCCTTAGGGACACCAAATTTGCTGGGCTTGTCTGTCATGAGTTGGACCCACAAAAATGTCTCAAGAACCCATGCCTGAACAGACACAGGAAGTCTGCCATTTTGGTTTCTACCTGTCTTTTCAAGACAAACTTGGCAGATTGTAACCAAACTGGAGCCACCAGATGGATGGATGATGCTCAATTGCGAGGATGGTTTTTCTCAAGGCGTGCGGATCAAACTTAGCAGTTTGATAACTTAAGGCATAACTTAACTTCTTTATACTCGCGCGGGCGGCGACTGCGGTAACATCACTATGGCTACCCCACACGCAGTTTTCCTTTATACTCGAGCGCAACCCACGTGTGCAGTTTTGAAAATGTACTGCAGTTCCTCCTCCATGTCGGGAGTGTCGCTATGGCTGGTATTGGCTAGGACATCACAGGGCCGAGTTTCCTCTGCATTTTTTGGCCATTTCCAGTAGCCATTTTTACTTTCCTTTCCGGAACAAGGAACAAAGCAACAACAATGGCGACCGTGGAACAGTGTCTGCTAGAAAAAAATGTACCTAGATGACCAGATGTTACGTTTAATTATGCTGCAAAATCGATCAAGAAGGCGGCGGCGTAGTTGGTATATGGAACCAAGGGGAGCGCTGAGTACGTCATAACAGCATGTGACTAAAACGGACCAATCACAAGAGATGATCTCCGCGGCATTCTACGCGCAGCAACAATTTTTGCTGTGTGCGCGTCAAGTGACGCATGTCGGTCACGTGATGTAATGCGGGCGCTTTCGGCCACGTGAGCGCGTGAGTATAAGGAGGCCGTTAGTTACGGCACAATGGAGTGTGGTTTTAGTGAATTTGTTTATCATTTCTGTTACTGTCACTCATGCTTAATTTATTTATCGCACTTTGACAAGCCCTGTATATCATTTGTTACACATATCTGACTAATTTATCAGACAACCCCCAACAAAAATGTATATTAATGTACAGTATTCATTAGTGATGCATTGAAAATCTTGCCACAGAAAATTTTCATTTGAAAATGGTTTCCTCCCACATCCCAAACACATGCATGGTAGGTTGATTGAAGTATCTAAATTGCCTGTAGGTGTGAATGTGAGTGCGAATGGTTGTTTGTTTGTTTGTATGTGCCCTGCGATTGGCTGGCAACCAGTTCAGGGTGTAGAAAATGGATGGATTGATGGATATTTAAAATACCCCACATCTCGCCCGATGATAGCTGGGATAGGCTCAAGCACGCCCGCGACCCTAGTGAGGAGAAGCAGCTCAGAAAATGGATGGATTGATGGATATTTAAAATACCCCACATCTCGCCCGAAGATAGCTGGGATAGGCTCCAGCACGCCCGCGACCCTAGTGAGGATAAGCGGTACAGAAAATGGATGGATGGATATTTAAAATGTATACATTATCCAGTTAATTTTAGATGGCAGAAAGTGTAGAATGTAAATTGTTTGTAAATGTAGACGCCTGCATGGTATCCCACTGGGCATCCACCAGTTTTTGATACTCAGATTCCAACAATAAGGTAATAGCAACTGAACTGTCTTTAAAATGAAAATTCAATATATGAAGAAAAGATAAATTGTCTTTCTGATATTACAGGTTACAAAAATGGGACTAAAATTCTACCTCTGGTGCCCGGAGAGCGAGCGAAGGCTCTTCTGCCAATGACACAATATTGTTCAGTTCTTAACACACTCGAGGGACCACTTTGGCACACTAACATACACTCCCACCAGGCTTGTTTATGAGTGTGATTATACACCTAAAAAAAGTAGTAGTCCAGCACACCTGAGTGCCGCCTCAGGTGCGACGCTGTCAGGCCTTGGCATGTGTTTGCTCGCCGTGTTTTTTACTTCTTTTCTGCTTGTGCTTCTGCTGCTTTTGCTTGCAGTTCCCGTGTGAAAAAGTTGGCCTGTGTATGTGTGTGTGTCTTTTCGTAGAGCTCCCGAGCGACTGAACGCCTGGTGTGTTGTGTGCGTGTGTGTGTGTGTGTGTGTACATGTTGCAAGGAGTGTATTTAGTCTTCCCAGGAGGTCCCAGACCACTGCGTCGTCACCCATTATG
Source organism: Phyllopteryx taeniolatus (assembly GCF_024500385.1). Lineage (NCBI taxonomy): Eukaryota > Metazoa > Chordata > Actinopteri > Syngnathiformes > Syngnathidae > Phyllopteryx > Phyllopteryx taeniolatus. Next base: position 16,086,403 of record NC_084507.1, read on the forward strand.
CTCTCAACCGTGAGCTCATGCTTCAAAACAGGTGTTTAAATATTCATTGATTTTTACTTAACCCATGTCACCCATTTAAAAACATTTGGGCTGATTTTTAAAATGTGAGACACAAGGAGGAAAAGATTTTCAAGTCTCAGCCTCCCCAAAAGAAGTCTGTAGCACCCACATTGACCTGTGACACGCAGCACGGTGCCACAGGGCATCCGGATTGCCACAAAATGGAAAGAAGTGCAGTAGTCGAAGAAGAAATAGAAAAAGCTAGGCTAACCGTTACCATGTCCGATAACTTTGTTTTATGGTTTGTTTGTTTTTGTTTTTGGATTGTTTTGTTTTGTTACTTTTTTAAAAGTGGCCTCTTGGAAAGGTAATTTCGGGCCTCTGTATGTTCCACATATCTTGAGTACTGATAATAAATGGTACCATACATTGCATTTGCCAAATCTTTTCATTGTCCTCACTTCCTAGTTGGCTATTGTTCAGTTTCATGTCCCAGTCACTGAGTCTGTGGCTTGGCCCAAGTCAGTGTTGACCATACACACATTAGGATTTGTCATAATTTGTAAATATGGAACAGGTGTAACATTTATGATTGTCAGGCCCGACTGGTTACTAAGCAGATTGCTGAGCAAAAATCACTCACTACTCGTCCAACACCACAGGGTAATCGCTCAGGATAATATTTCAGAGATCTGAGTATCGGGCTTTCGCTGACTTTAATGACAAGGGAGGGAAAATGCCCAAATTTGGCCAGATTGTATGTGTACACCCCGCTTTAGTTTTCCGCTTTCAGAGTGAACTTGGCACACTTTTAAACAAGCACCTCAACTATTGGCTATTTGAACTGTCCTTTCAAGTCGGACACAAGGGCTGTATGTACGGGAAGAGACAATCCTTTGTTGGCGCATTTTTCTCTGCCCTTTAATTCCCATTGGCTGGTAGTGTCACTGTCCAGCGAGCGACCACATCTTACATCATGCCCTCCTAAATCTTTCCTCCTCTTTCCCCACCCTTGTGTCCATCCTTGCTGTGTTCACTCATGCTCATCTTCCTTTGAACAATAACACCACTGTGTATGTGTGTGTGTGCGCGCGCATGAGGCTATTTTTGGCCCTTCCAAGGCCACAAAGGCCTCTCTTCTCTCTGGGACGCTCTCTCTTCTGTGGCTATATGGCAGCCAGTAAAAGCCTATAGACGACCTCTAGGAATGGGTGAGCACCCTTCTCAGCTTGTTTTAACTGCATGATGTGAGTTTAACCCTACCCACTGCAAAAATTTATATTCGTCAATTGGAAACCAACCGTTTACTCCCGAATATATACCGGCAAATATATTTGTCAAGTACGTTTTTCAACGGGTAGGCGTGGAAGAGGGTCACGTCCAGCTTGTCTGTGAAACTAATGTTTGTAAACCACTGTAATGACTGACAAATCCATGGAGGTGGTGGCTTTGCGTCACCTTGGATTTGAGTTCAGCACAGCTTTTGAATAGACAATAATGGTGAGGGTGTGAATTTCGGCTTGTCCCATCGATTATGAGAGAGAGAAATGCCAACACGGAAGTCGAAGTGGAAGTTGTTGTTGCACCTCACACTCGAACAGAGTATGTACTGTATATGTATGATATAAACAGTGTGTGTCGTGAAAAGTAGTAGAAAGTGTGTGTTGTGATCGTGGTAAAGATGCCGCAGTTCATGGATGAAATGAGGAAAGCCATACAAAACAATCACTGACATTCAACTTCAACCATGCGGTGAGTCAGCATTGCTCACACCGCATTACTTAGTTGTATATTTGTAAATAAATGATTATTTTGCCATCAAAAGCCTTTTCTTAGTCTTGTTTTTCTAGTTTTAGAGTTTGAGGTGTAAAAAATGAAAAATATTTGCGTCAAATTCACTCTTCTGCTTAGTATGTTTCTTTTCACAAAAAGCTTGTTTTCTCATTTTTTTGGTTAAAAGCCAGTGTTTTTGGTGAAACCAACCACTGTTCTACTGATTACTAAATAAGGGAAAGCTAGAAGCACACTTTCCTCTTTCTTTTGGTAGGTTTGGATCTTATTTCATTGAACATGATATTTTTTGGGTCTTGAAAGATCAGCCAAAATGCTCTAAAACATCTTGCAACATGGGGAACTCTGCTTTGAAAATGGTTAAATGGTAGTGAATGAGTTAAGATGTTTTTCCAAATTGTTTTTACATTAATGACAGTTAAGAATGTGAAAATGTTACTTAAAGTTTTATTGAGCAGATTATTTTTACTTCCGTGGGTAAAACTGGTTTGAAAATCCCGACAAAATCGATACTGTAGAGTTCTTTTCCCGTTGACTTTCCACATCGATAGTATTAACCGGAACATTAATCCCTGACATATCCCTGGTCCAAACTGCTGCTTTTTGTCCTTCTCTCTTTCTATCTCATGCCCTTGTCATCCTCATGTGGCGGCCTGATGTATTTTTAATGCACTTGATGGGAAGAGTCTGGCCACTTTGGGATTCATGCGTAAGGGCTCTGATTACCTCAACACAGCGAGTGCACCCTTCCTTCGCTTGTTGCGTCTGTGGGTCTTTGTATTGTGCCATCATCTCTTCCCTCTCCTGTTTCCTCCCCGGGTCGAGCTGGAAGCCTCAGGCGCTTTTTTTTTGCTAATCCGAGAATGTGTTGACTTGTGTTTGAATGAAAATGAACGCTATATGCAATTACTGTCTGGCTCGCCCATTTTAATGCTTTTTACCAGCTCCCTGAACCCACAGTGACCTCAAGCTTCTTCATTCGCAATAGTTAACCAGCCATTGTGCAACTCTGCCGTTATTTTGTCACAGGCCTCTCTGTTGATGTGCTGCTGAGATTCTCACGTCCTTTCTCACTTGGAGCGTCTGCCAGCCTCTCTCTCGCTCTCCTTCTTCCCGACAGCACTTTGGCCCACATACACTTGGTACTTCACTTCTGAATCTGTGTTGCGGGCAGTCTTTTTTCCTTTTTCATTGAGCATCTTGCTAGGAGGCTTTATGTATATAGCACCATTTTGTCACAAGGCTATACAAAGTGCTTATAAAACACACCAAGTAGCAACTAGTGAGGATTTTTCGCTGCAATGAAATGGTTGATTGTAACTAGTTCCTCTACAAATGCGCCTCTGTAAGCCTCTAAAAGTATTGTATTTTCATTTCACTGTTGTACCTGACAAGCACTTATCGCATTCGCCAAGGATGTTGTAATTTGGCTCGGTCTCAAGAGCAACTTCGTTTAAAGTCATGCAAAAATAAACTTTATAATCTACAGTGAAAATTTCTTAAGTCCAATGCTGCCGCTGATGTCGTTCAGTTTCAATACAATGTTCGGGAAAAATATGCGACTGTTGTGGCACAAAATCTTCAAGCTCTGACCTTGTGGAGCTGAGTTATTAGATTTTCATATTTTACTTTGCCACTGTTCTCCGCCCACACACAACCACAAAAACTAAACATTTTTGCAATTTACAGTCACCCATATGTCCAGTACACATGCTTCAAGTTAGTTAGGAATCATGTGATAGGCTCCAGCTCACCTGTGACCTGAAACAGGTTAGCGGTATGGATGATTGATGGATGAATGGAAGTGAAACTGGCTTTGGGGCTGAATTTTCAGAAGATTCTTGTTTCATTCCGGGGTACATTTGGTCAAAGTCTGACCTTTTGAAGCTGAGTTATTAGAATTTTATGTTTTATATCAAGTCAAACTTTGCCACAATGCTGCGCCATGATCCACCCACACTTCACAAAAACGACATTTCTTTGTTTAATTCAAGTTTGGTAACATTTGGAAAAAATCTGTTGGAGTATTTTGTTTTCTAGAGGACACCTTACTATAAAATGTCTGCTTCAAACCAAAAAGGCAAAATTCCTTTGCATAGGTTTTTGAGACTTGGTAGACATTTCTACCAAATGTCATGTTGCTGAGTGTAAATGTCTTCAGCAGCTAAATTTTCTAAATGTTTGTGTGGGGGTGGTGGTATTTCTCAGCCAATTTATTCACCACTTATGCAGACTCCAGCATCAACAGACCAGTATGTTGAGTATTTTGTTGAATTGGTTAAGCTTCGGCGGCACGGTGGCCGACTGGTAAGAGCGTCAGCCTCACAGTTCCGAGGACCCGGGTTCAATCCCCGGCCCCGCCTGTGTGGAGTTTGCATGTTCTCCCCGTGCCTGCATGGGTTTTCTCCGGGCACTCCGGTTTCCTCCCAAATCCCAAAAACATGCATTAATTGGAGACTCTAAATTGCCCGTAGGCATGACTGTGAGTGCGAATGGTTGTTTGTTTCTCTGTGCCCTGCGATTGGCTGGCAACCAGTTCAGGGTGTACCCCGCCTCCTGCCCGATGACAGCTGGGATAGGCTCCAGCACGCCCGCGACCCTAGTGAGGAGAAGCGGCTCAGAAAATGGATGGATGGATGGTTAAGCTTCTTTTTACACTTGTGCGACAAGTAACCACAACAACACGAGTCGGCCTTCACACTTTGTCGATAAAGTTAAGACTGTTTTTTTACACTTGTACAACAGTCAAGAATGTTTCTTCAACATTGCTTGCACAGTCAGTAAAGGTGATGGGGACAGTTTTGGATTATGGATAACAGATTGTGTTAAAAGAAAACAGCAACAACAACCAGAAGGCAGACCCAAATGTCCGCTTGTAATATGAGCCAGTGAGCGTGTAGTGATCTCTTTGACTTTAGAATGGACCATAGAGCGGTCACCCTGGAGAAAGATCATATTTGGAGTTGTTATTTTTGTCCTTCTAATCACGAGATCTTCTTAAGCACATTTTTACAAATCTGTGCATATGGTTGAAGAGCAGAGGAAGATGAGGTGAGAGATTGTGTCATTATCCCCACCATCTTCTCTTTGACCTACTCTACCTCTTTCAAGCTCCTTTCCTTCTGCATCAGTCCTACTGGGGAGATACCAGATAGCCATTACGGCATGCACACACAATTAGCATCAATATTTTAGAGGCTTGTGTGGAGCCCTGACAAAAGGGGTGCATTTAATCTCTGCCTTGGGACACTCGAGAGAGTGCAACAGCATTATGAGGGATATGTGGTAGAAAGTGAAGCAAAAAGGGGGTGAGGAGCAGCAAGGGTTTGGGGGGCAACTAGTGAAAGTAAAGACGAGATGCAGCGAGCAGCCCTACAGGCATAGATTGGAGAAAAGAAAAGTAGCGGGACAAACAACAGGGAGAGGGACATTAGGGGAAACGAGTGGGACAATGACCGGAGTGGGAGAGTAGCAAGGGAGAGGATGGAGGGTAGGAAGGAGGAGAAAGTGGGGGGGGGGGGCGTTAAGGGAGCAATGAGATCATAGCTCGTCTGCTAGTCTGTTGTCATCCAGGTCAAATTGCTTCATCCCCCCACGACCACTATCCTTTCCCATTCTTTCCCCCAGTCCTCCTCCTCTCCTGGAGTGCGGGTGCCTCTTTTTCTCAGTGGGATCCCCTCTTCCACACTGTAGTGTGTGGGGGAGGAAGGGAAGGCATAATAGGAAAAATCAGGAGATGAGGAGATACTTGGGAATCTGGCTTCCACTTGTTGCACCTATCATCTGCAACTCTATGAAATCATCAATGCAAGCTGAACGAATGCAAAAGTTAAGATATGGCAAGTTGGCAACAAAACATCCCCTCCTAGTAGGGCTGACTGATCTGGCAAAAAAAAAAAGAAGATCCCGTTAAATTGTTTCATATCATCTGATCTTGATTATATCACAATTTTAAAAAAAAAAATAAAAAAAAAATAGCTGGTTTTAAAGCATATGTACTGAAAACTAAAGACGCTAGAGAGTAGTTCAACATTTTATTAACGCCTTTTGTTCTCGTTGTCAATATTTAAAACAGTAACCCCAAACATGATATTGGCCTACTCAGCAAATAAGGCAAATAAAATAGATACAGAAAAATATGAGAACAATTTTCACTCAACAGTGCAACGAATGTAGAAAAATATAACAACAGTGCACTAGTTTGAAGTCCTGAGTATTTCTGGAGGTACAAGATAAACAAACTGCCCCCTCAGGGATAATGAAGACACCTTGGATTGTGAACATTATTGTTCTCCAGTTATGATGCCACATATACCCTGTTAAAATTATTGCTACTTTCAAATGTGCATGATCTTTAATAATACAGATTAACTTGTTTTGCCATTTTACAAACCAGCTGAATAATGATGACATGATTGATTGATTGATTGATTGATTCATTCATTGATTGGTTGATTTGGTCTGGCGTGGTTGCTTTGGTCTGGTGGCCTCACTGCTAGCAGTGGCTAACTGCTAATGCTGCCTGTGCTGTCAGCAGTGAGTGACAGGCTGTTTTCCACATAATCACTTGGGTGGTACTTCTTCAAATGAATAAACACAGTGTTGCCTGTTTTTGAGGGTGGCGACATACTGTGGACATTGGCTATTTAATAGCATTGCTCCATGTCGCTTTGGAGATGCCACCACACAACCGACATTGTGTACTGGCGGAGCGGCCGGTTGCCTCCATCGCCGGACCGCAGTAAGGGCGAAGAGTGGCCGACGCGGCGTGCTGCTTGTGACGGCGGCTGAATTGGACCGGGAGTTTTGATCTCGCTACAGGGCAGGTCAGCCGAGGAGGCATGGTTTCGGTTTATCCCAACCACTGACAACTTGATGTGGACCAGGAAAAGGATGACTATTTGGCTGTTGTTACGCATATTCCCGCCGTGTTAAGATCGAGGAAATATGCACACATCTTATAGAACTCGGTGGGAGATTTATCACAATCTCGATCATGTAATCGCCCATCCCTTAATTCAAGCAGGATTTATAGTACTGTACATGGTTCATGTGACACAATTTTGAGTTTTATGGCACAGTTCTCGAGTTCCTCATTAGTGTAAAGTGAAAAATATGCATGGAGGTAGGGTGGGAGATCTATCGAATGTACTCGAAATATCACGTGATGTTGCACGTGAGAGCTCTAAAATGAACATTTTGTGACCAAGTACAAATTCTCATGTAACGTTGTCTTCTTTCACTCTTTGCTGGTGCGCCTCTCACAGGAAGCACAACACTCCACACACATCAAGAAAACTCCTGCACGGATGCAGTTTTTGTATAGCATCTTAAAACTGAGAATATTTCATTTTCGTGTTCAAAATCCAACTGTAGTGTCTGCTTTAATCATTGGTGGCATTTTATGAGCCTAAGGGTAATTTTCAATAAATTTACCGTATTTTCACGACCATAAGGCGCACTTAAAAGTCTTAAATTTTCTCCAAAATGGACGGGGCCCCCGCCTTATAATGCGGCACGCCTTATGTGTGCACCGAGTTCCAAAATCTGTAAATGTTGTGTGACTTTGATGAGCTCCTCCGCTTGACTGACTGGGAGTGTTTCCTGCCAACATCCTGGACGTTAAAGGGAGAAGGGTGCGCGTGACAGAGGACGCTAAAGGCACGACCCCAGTAGGTATATAGCGCCGGTATGTACATTGTGCAAAACAACATCGGTTTGGCTCAGGATCCCCGAAAATGGCACCAATGAAGAGACATGCTTACGAAGCACAGTTTAAACTATCAGTTACGCGGAGGAACATGGGAATCGAGCAGCCGCGAGAGAATTCAAGATCAACGAATCCATGGTTTGCAAGTGGAGGAAGCAGGAAAACGAGCTTTGCCAAGTCAAGAAGACGAAGCTGAGTTTCTGTGCAAACAAGGCGTGGTGGCCCGAGTTGGAAGACCAACTCATTTCATTTTTTCATTTGAATGTTGTACATTTAGCAACACAGTGAATAGGAGTTAGCAGGTCTGCCTCACAGTTATATGATTGTGTATTTGAATCTCTGTTCTAGCCTTCCTGTAGGGAATTTGCATTTCTCCATATACTTGTGTGGGTTTTCTCCAAGTACTCTGGCTTCCTTCCACATACCCAAAAATTCATTGAAGACTCTAAATTGTCAGGAGGTATGAATGTGAGTGTGATTGATTGTCTAGATGTGCCCTGTGATGGGCTGGCGACCAGTCCAGGGTGTACGCCTCCTCTTGCCAAAAGTCACCTGGGATCGGCTCCAGGTCACCCATGGCCATGACCCCAGTGAGAAAACGCTCTAAATGTCTTAGTGTTTTTCATACAAATATTTATTATGACTTTACAGCTGTGTTAGCGTAGGTTAATGATAAATTAAGGTACCTTCCAATTTGTATATGAATTCAGTTTATGTCTCTTCCATAGGAACGGAACTCAGTCATTGTGTAAATGTGAATTGTTTCTTGTGTCCAGTAAATGTAAACACACTGATATTACAAACCGGTTCTTTGGCTGCAAGTACAAAATTGGAATATATCCTATCCAACCTCTGCCATACCTTTTGACAAGGATGCATCTACTTGACACACTCTATAACAAAATGTTTACTTTTTGGTGATCAAATGGTTCAATTATAAAACTTTTATTAATTGGACATTAGAAAGTCCAAGTCAGCGTTTATGAGCATTGGTCGTTAATCCCTCTCAGCCTGATTGGAAATAGGACATGGGAGCTCTTGACTGGAGTGTCTGGCAAAATCAGGCGAGAGACTGTGTAGCCATCGTAGCTTCTTGACAGTTTGTTTTTTGGAAGAGAGAGGGGAACGTAGCAACAGAAATAAAATGATGGTGACGGTATTGTGGTTGATGGTGGAACTTCCAAAGATGCATTAAATACTACCTTTCACAAGTGACAGTCAGTGGGATGCTAACTAGGGGCTAAAGTGGCTGTCCCCATCTTCACTCACTGCTCTTGCAGCACAAACATTACAACTCAAATGCATGTTACCAGATGATTAAAATCACAAATGTTGTTCAATACCGGCTCCAGTCCTATCAAGTCAGCGGGAATGGGAACAAAAAATAAGATGCTACTGACTACTGCCGATTATCTCCGGCTTTCATGATACTGAAACTCTCATTCTTCTCTTGACGTGTTGTTCTTCTTGTACCACTGTAAGAGTTTTAGTAAAAAGGAAAGCAAAAAGACAAAAAAGTTAATCCTTTAATGCCAGTTGAAATGAGGTGTAGTGAGGTGTGCATTATGACAGTTATATCCAAAACGTATGTGACATTAAGGCATTTTTTCCCCCTGAAGATTTAGGTTCTAGTTTCCCAATTTAAGATCTTTAAGATGTTGTAAATTTGAGGTTTCATTGTCCAGGGGGTCCTCGGTTTACGACAGAGTGCCATTCGTATGGTGACTTTATAACCTGACTGTTTATGATGCAGTTCCGTAAGTATGGCTGTAACTGAACCTGCCTTCTTGTGTCGTGTGACCACAAATTCTTACGTCGCTCCGTGAACTATGCCGTTGTGCACCATTTGTAACCTTGAAACATATGCCTTGACCTTTGTAAATGGAAGACCCCTTATATCAGCTCCGGCTCAGAGTCCTACCATAACAACAGGAATACAAACAAAAAACAGGAAGTAGAAGTTAAGAAATGTAATGAATGTACAGGGATCCTCTGTTTACACCAGCGTTCCATTCCTACGTCATCTTGGTAACCCGCGTACATTACTGTAGTCTGAACCCTATAGTCTATCATTAACCTACACTAACGCAGTAGTATATTCATAATTATGGTAAATATTTGCATCAAAAACACTTTTGGGCGATAAATGTAAAACAATCAAATAAGAACCAGTAAGTACGGCGATGAGTAAGCTTGCCTTCTTGTTCCGTTTGTCCATGAACTGTATTTCTTATGCAAACTACTTAATTGCGCCCCATTCGTGACCTCAAATCGTCATATGTCAAGACCGCCGTAAACCAGGGACCAACTGTATTATATTTCTCGTTGTTCATGTGTTAATGCATCGCGACCCAGAAGCTCGGCCGTTGACTGCTCCGTTGGCCTCCCACAAGCCACGCATTCTCTAGCACTATTAAAATCCCGTCTGGCATTTTTGAGATGGAAAACATGTAGGCATCTTGCACATTGCTCGAGTGTTATTCGGATGGTCCGAATCGTGCCATAGAATCTGAGTAGGTGGTAACAGCGAGTGAGTCACGGTCCGCGCTTCACAATCACGCCCCCTGTGCAGCCTGTTGTCAATAACATAAGCAAAGGAGATCTTGAAAGTGCACGCTTCTGTTAGCATTACATAAGAGCCCAAAAAGAAAAATGAGTGTGCAGATTCATAACAGCCTGGCAGATGTGCCCCCAACATGATTATGTTACGCAACCCACCAAATGGTTCTGGGCAGGTTACCGCGATGCAGATTATCAGAGTCATCTATCTCGCCTCAGGCTGTCATCCAGTAAATCCATTGACATCCATAATCTGATGATTTGGACCTGTTTGTCTCACATTTTCAAACCTCATTTCATGTGTCGCTCAAACTTGGCAAACAGCTGTGCAGTATGTACTGTGTGTCCACGCCCAGTCTCAGTGTGTGTGTGTGTGCGTGTGCGTGCGAGCGTGCGTGTGAGTGTAGGTCTTGTTTCATCCAAGCAGCAGGTGTATTGAGATGAGAGATGACTGGTTTGTTTTTCCTCTGGTCATAGGAAAGAGTGAGTGCACTGGCAGGAAAAAGGTGGAGGAGGCCAAGTGTCCCGCAATGGCCACTAACACAACTTTGAGCACAGTAGTTTCAGTGTGTTTCCTGTGAGGAGCCACTGTGGTGAGGCGGTGGCTTCATGTTAACACGGGAATGTGGTTTGTACAAAGACCGAAATTGGTCTTCCTAAGAAGAGGATTGCAGGTAAAGGGATCGTTCTGCCTCCCCTTCTGCTTTAGTTTTTGATGTTTTTGCTAAAGGATGTGAAGACACGTTTCCATTACGCAGTTTACATCTGGGGTGTCAAACTAGTTTTCATTGCAAGAGTTATGGTTGGCCTCATAGGGCCAGTTATAACTGTGAAACAGTATAGAAGTCAGTAGTTTTGAAGTCAGTGGAAAATAGTACATGAAGTAACGTGGTACTTTGAATTACAAAAGCGCTAAATGAAGTACAGTCTGCAGTAGGACCAACATTTTGGGTTAAAAATATGTCCTAGTTCTTGATGGTGCATCCATGAGCCTCTGTTTCATGGTTTGAATAGTGCAACATTTATGATTGAGAGACAGAAATCCAAAAGTAAATATGGTAGAGTGCAGACCTCTGCCAAGGTGGAACAATTGTGGTCTGCCTATCAACAAATGATTTCTGGCAATGAAGAGTTTTTTAACTGTTCTTAATGTTTACATGTATAAAAGTTATGTGTGGTGATGTCAAAAAAAGTGCTATTCTGATGGACTTCTACTGTAAATGGCAAGAGGGAAATGGAGGAAGGCATAATAATCGTGGTGTCCCACTATCCCAAACTTTGGGCCAGTAGAAAAATAATATACCTAGACAACTCTGCTGGAGGCTTTCAAACTCCCTTTCAAAGCTCCCTGCTCAGCCTGAAATACACCTCGAAGCACTCTTCCTGGAACTAGAAAGTTCACGAACGGGTTTAAACTCAACAGTTGCTGCCATGAAATTAGTGTGGGATATGTCGTCGTTGCCTTTTGACGCGGAGGCTTTTCACACTGAGCAAGTGCAGTGTGAAAAGGACTTTATGAAATTAAAAACCACAATTCCCAGCAAAACCGATGTCAAATCTCTGTGGCCCAGAGAGGAACACTCCACAATGTTTAGTGATGTCACTGATGTCACGGTTGGCTCGATATAGAGTCTATACTGGACTGCTGAGGTGGGCCCAAGTCATTGTTTTGCAAGTCACAAGTAAGTCTTAAGTCTTTGCCCTGGAGTCAAGTCCCAAATCGAGAACGAGGGGGACGACTTAATTTATTCCCCCTTCAAAGCCGATCGATATTAGGTTTTCTATGAAAATGCTATGCTATGACTTACTTTCTCTCACTTTATTTCTGAAGTGACATTAAACAGCGGCACGGTGGCCGACTGGTTAGAGCGTCAGCCTCACAGTTCTGGGGAGCGGGGTTCAGTCTCCCGCCTGTGTGGAGTTTGCATGTGGATGTTTTTGGGTTGTTGTAATAATTAACGTCCTTATTGTCATTTCTGTATATGTTAACAGAGGTTCTTGGAATGTAAACCTTATTTAACTGTCACCTTTATTGATGATTTATGTTGTACTTTTTTTTTTTCTTTTTCATGAAACAATTACTTTAGGTAGTGTGTGAAAGAATGACCTCTTGGTCAATTCCTTTACAGGAGTTTACTGTCTAAAGATAATAAGAACTAACTATAGCAATAATAACATGGTACACTTTAGTGTTATGAGTAATCATTGATTCACAGAATTATGTTGGTACTTTTCATAATTTCCTGTAACTGACACATGTAGTTGTAGAAAGAGAAGCTACAAATTTTGGATTCCCTTTGCTGCGGTCAAAGTAGCAAGTCTTTTCAAGTCAATGGGTTCAAGTCCAAGTGAAGTCACGAGTCATTGCAAGTCTTGTAACATATTGTCAAGTCAAGTCTAAAGTCATCAAATTCATGACTCGAGTCTGACTGGAGTCCAACTCATGTGAATCGAGGCCACACCTCTGCTGGACTGTACCAGTAGGAATGCGCTGGGGGTGAACAGCCATGATCCCCGTTTAATGCGGGGTTTAGGTTATGGATCACCCCCACAATAGATGATTTCTGCGATGGGGCAGCCATGTTTTATTTATTTTTATTTTTTTTAAAACATATTTTTAAACTTTATGAATTTCTCCAGCCCAACACTTATTTTTTCCCACACTCTTATTAAACTATACCATACTCATGAACATTTACTATACTTTATACTCTTAAACATACATATTAACAACATACTGTATAGAATAAAGGTATTCACCATTGAAGTTGATGCTAATTTTTAATCTACTCCATACTGAATGAAGAGCAATACAGCTGTCACTCTGATATTATTTTCGTCCTTTATGTACCAGACCGAACATTCATGTATGCCACAAATGGCTGCCGATAGGCACAAACCTTCTCCCTTCCTTCAACAGATTGAGAAGTAGCATCTTTTCTGCTAGTTAGCTGTACTGCTAGTATCTTCCTCTGCCCCTAACTGCCAGGTACCTTGTTTGTGCGGCATCCTAGGGCTTGAAATAAAGTATTGTAACGTCTTCCAAAAATACGCGACGAGACGTTAGTCTGTTTATCTCACACCTATTGATAGACGTAACGGAACACGGTTACTGTGAGATGCACGCCGTCAACAAACGCTCTCTCGCCCCCCCCGGTTGTCCCCGCACACACTGAGAAGCGATGCGTTCAAATACTCATAAATCTCAACACTCAGCACAACAAGGCTTTTTTACTGCACTGTACTGTTATTTTATTCCTTGTAATATGTTTTTCTTAATGAAATTGATTTTTTTTTGTTTTAGGCTAGAGAATGGTAATTTTAGCACAACAATAAAAAAAAAATAGGAAGAAATCCCAATGTTGAATTGTAAGCAATATAAATATGATTCATTCATTCATTTTCCGTACCACCTATCCTCACTAGGGTCGCAGGCGTGCTGGAGCCTATCCCAGCTAACTCCCAGCTAGGGTGAGAGGCACCCTGAACTGGTCGCCAGCCGATCGCAGGGCACATATAAACAACCACAACCATTCACACTCACATTCACACCTATGGACAATTTAGTCCACAATTAACCGACCATGAATGTTTTTGGGATGTGGGAGGAAACCGGAGTACCCGGAGAAAACCCACGCAGGCACAGGGAGAACATGCAAACTCCATACAGGCGGGCCGGATTTGAACCCAGGTCCTCAGAACTGTGAGGCAGATGTAATATAAATATGATTTAAAAAAATCAAATCAAATCTGCAATGCACTGAATCTGTAAAAAGTGAACCGCGATATAGCAAGGGATTACTGTAGTACAAACAAATTTAATGTGTAGTTGTCTTTATACATGTCAACAGCAAATTGTGATAATAGTGAGTGAGTGCTACAGGTGCATTAAGTCATATCCTGTTATTGTGTGCGGGATTGTTGCAATTGAGTGTGAGACCATTTGTATTCTGTAGTGGGGAAATTAGTCTCATGCAAATCTGTAGTGTTGTTTTTATGTAATTCCTGTTGACTAACTAAACTAATGCCTAGACTTGCCAGACTACAAGATTTTAGCCCCAATATTGGCCCGATTAGCTATTGTGGCTAATTTCCCAGATCGTGCCCGACATTTTTTGTCGGGAACGATGAAACCTATTGTCGTGTGACATAATCCACGACCAACGACTTGGCTCTACGATAGCCCTATGACGCCAAAATGAAAAGTCAAGCATATTTGATTTTTTTGTGATATCTTCCGTGTAGTGTGACATATCCACGACAACTCTCCGACAGCGCACCTTGACGTGGACCAATAGGATTGCGTAGTGTGACCGGCACTTCGCCTGCCGTGCTTGCTGTTGTCAACATACTTGGTCGCCGTTGTCAACATTTATTCACATGCACAAACCAATGTTTACCAAAGCTGTAGAGCATGATTCGACAGAACGCCGGCATGTTTACGTACAACCGTTAGTGCTAGCACTAGCTTGCTAGGTTACATATCATTTTGTTGGCTACTTGCGAGCCATATTGTATTAAAAGTACCTGGACATACCTCAAGCAATCCTTGAATGAACGTCCTCTCCCACGTTTTTCCTCATTTTGTCCCCCCCACATAATACATTGGCTCGGCGCATTGTTGTTGTTGTCGCCATAGTAACGAGCGTATCCGGTTTCTGATTCCGCCTCTCCGACAGTGTTCGATTTGACAAGATAAAGGTCAGCGATCCTAAAAGACGGGATGCGGTGGTATCGGAATACACGTCGTGTTAGTGTTGCCACTGTCAGCCCGAGATACGGGAAGATTTGATGGCAGTATCCTGACATTGTGAAATCGGGAAAGACCAAATTTGTCTTGTAATCTGATGCAGACATAACAAGCAAATCAGCCAACCAGCAGGGGTGGAAGCAAAACTTAATAAAGATGTGACTGTTTTTTTTTGTCAACCAATCAATGGACTGCAGATGTGTTTAGTTATATCAAATTTTGCTAAACTTAATTGAACCAACCCATACTAGCGGAGAAATTTCTCAAAAGCAAGCAGACAGTTTGGGCAAGCAGAGGGAAAGGTTAGTGAGCAGACATTCGTGGTGGATGTGAAATATGAATGAGGCTACTCCACTGTGAGCTTGACTAAGCTGCACTTTTATGTGTGATCTATACTTGGCTAGACACTCATAATCCTCTTTCCTCTTGTAGACTCCACTCACCTGAAACAGCTACAAACTGCTGACACTTATCAGGTCCAACTTCAAACAAATCTCGACTCCTTGACCCCAATGTATCCCCCACTTGTTGTTCAACATCATTATTTTGTTATTTAGAGGCCGCCTCCTTTTATTTATGGCAGGTTTTGCCTTTCCTGACTGGGCCTACAAGCCAGAGTCGAGTCCGGGGTCCAGGCAGATCCAGCTGTGGCACTTCATCCTGGAGCTGCTGAGGAAAGAGGAGTACCACGACGTCATCGCCTGGCAGGGTGACTACGGCGAGTTTGTCATCAAGGACCCGGATGAGGTGGCCCGGCTCTGGGGTGCCAGGAAGTGTAAACCCCAAATGAACTACGACAAACTGAGCAGGGCACTGAGGTAAAATGGCTAACACTTGTTTTTTGTCTTCTTTTTATATCACGATTCTCTGATAATTCTACCAGAAGTTGCCCAGGAATTTTCTAACAATTCAGCCCACAAAGCCAGTTTCAATTAACATGAAATTTGTCCAGAAAGTGTGCCATTTTGTTTTGAAGTAGAGATTTTAAGTTTATTTTGGCAGTGTTCATGGGCTTTTGAAATAGAAACTTGTCCAAGAGATAAGTCCTGTTTCTATCAACTTTGAACCACATATATACCATAATATAAATGCGTGATGTTAATTTGTGAAGATTTTAGGTTTTACTCATTGCGTGAGCAGAGCATGCACCCTCCAACTTCAGTGTGCCCCCGAGGTTTCTGTTCACTGCTGCTTGCAGTTCTAATTTTAATCAGAATCATAATTTTTTGGGTGTTGTCCTGATCTGATCACGTGATCAGAAATCGGGCCTGGTCAGGTCATTTTCAGCTGATCCCTATGATCTTTATTTATTTATATTACAAAGTGACAAAATAATCCTGAGGGAGAAAGGTCTTGCAAAATGGAAAGTGTGTTTTATATTACACAATGGAACCTTTCAAGTTTTTTTTAGTCCAGTATTTTTTAAGAGTGACAGTAACAGAATTGGCCTCAGGCAACAGTGTGTGTGTCTGCAGTCTGCCATAGTGCTCTCTGTAGTGGGGGGCACCGCCTAAAAGTCGTCACTCCCAGAGCATGTGTTCGGAAGAAAGTGTGTGGGGGGGGGGGGGAAGAGGCACAGAGTGAGATGTGGAAGCACTTTGCATACACAGCTGACAGTTAGGGCAAGCCGAAAAATAACACAAACTTAAGCCTGCAAAGCCGGATATAATATACTGTATGGCCAAACTCACTAAACGGCACTGTCAGAGTTGAAAGAACAACAGGTTTGCAAATGTGTCCCCCCGATATTGTCAAGCCGTAAGAAAATTCCACAACAGTCTTGGGAGCCTTTTCCATCTCGCTGGACTAAGTTGACTGGAAGCATTTCATTGAGACCCCACAGACACGCAGTCTTTTACACTTTGGCATTCTTTCAGCCAGACATTCCATTAGTCATGTTTGTTTAAATCCAAATAGCAATAACACAACCCTGGCCACATGCCCTTACACACACTATTGACCTGTACCAGTTGAGCTTCCTTGGTGCCAAGTAAAAACTTCCACTGTTTACCCAGTCGCACCTCAACGCCTTTTACTTGTACTTTTAATTTCCAACACTAGACACTAAGCCAAGACTGTTAGTGTGCTACAACAGTGATCTGGGTAAGTTATGACATAGCCTCAAACTCGCCTTTTGAATTAGTGGTTTCCAGCTCAGTCTTTCATACGTGATGGCTGGATGTTGTCCACCAATAGTCTAAAGATGAGATCAAATCACTACGTATTATTCATGCTTATTCATTGGCAAGATGAAGCACTATATCTCGTGCCAGTTTGGGCGATGTTCCAAGAAATGCCTAGTCGATACCGTATGAGTGATGTCAACCACTGCCGGTTGAACAGATTCATTGTTGTAATGTTTGATGATACATATCACGAAATGCTAAAATAAACACACATGCTAACCCTGTTACTATGCCTTCGCTTTGAACGCCACAGTCTTCACTTTACTGCAGCGAGCATTAGTCTCCTCTTAAATAAAATGTCTGCTAACCATGGCCAAGAAGTAAACGGGCGGACCTCAGTTCTCCTCCATTGCTGCTTGTTAATGTGTCTCATGCCAACTGATGAGTTTAATGTGACGTGTTTTTCTCAGTTTCAAGTAAAAAAGTGACATCAGTGGGTGTGCTTAATATTTCTGGATACTTGAATTTTAATGCTTGGGGTCACCCTTTTACCTTTTTAACCCTGAGGAAAAGACACACAGTTGCCTTATCGACCCATAATTATTCTTTGGGGGGTACATTATTGTTGACTGATCATTGGAAAGAGCTTTATGACTGTGCCTGTATGTATTTAACTGTGGTTTGTTTTCCATTGACACCATTCTTAGAAATCACATCTCAATCACCTGGAGTCAACTTGTTGTTCATATCCAAACTTAGACTATAAGCCCTTTAAAGAAAGCTACATGCGTTCTAACAGGAATAGATATTAAAGGATTTACCTTGTTTTAAATAGATGCCTTTTTTTAATGCATACTCATTTACCTTCCAGATTAAGAACCATGCAAAGTCAAGTGTCAGCATTTAGAATTCCTCCATTAGACAGACAAAGAATGTGAGCTGGGACACTTGCGGTCATGCCGATTATTTATAGCATGTCCATCCTCTCTAGCTGTGACAGATTTGAAGCTTAAGTGGTGGTAAGTGCTTAACTATAGCGAGTCTTAGCGTCTATCTCTTTGCGTCCTCATCCATTCTTGTTTGGTCCAGTGTGGATGCATGGAGCAAAGTCACCTTTAAGCGACAAGGGCGGGTGACCAAACGCCACTTGGCCACCTGACGTGACACCGGATCTGTCCTCAGAGACACGCTGTGGAGATGCACATCAATAGTAATGTGGCAGCAGGATTAGCGGCACTAAAGATTAATGAAGTCATAAAAATCGCTTCGCACACGTGTGCTTGTTAACAGGGCTGTACGCTGTTGGAGCCCAGGGCAGCTTATGTCCTTCATAAGGAGGAAACCTGGAGTCTGCTCATAGCATGTGGCAATTTGCATCCACACACACATGGACCCTAACTTGAAAAGTGTTTTGAAGTGTTCCTTTTCATCGTCCCAAATATTACTCACACCTCCGTTATTATTCCCTGCATGCCTGCTGAACACATGGCAAAATTTCTTTCACCAAGACCCCCCCATCCCTCCTTTTTTTTGTTCTTAATCTGGATTGATTGCTGCATGTGGCGGCACATTGCTCAAGTGTTTCGCACGTTTGCCTCACAGTTCTGGGGTTTGGGGTTTGATTTCTCCTGCCTTCATGTTGTAGAGTTGTCATGTTGTCCCCATGCTTGTGTGTTTATTTTACCCTGGCTTCCTCCCACATTCCCAAAAGATGCATTTTAGGTTTATTGAAGACTGTCCATATGTATGAATGTGAGTGTGAACCTTGTAGCCCAAAGTCAGCTAAGTTGGGCTCCGGCTCACTTGCAACCTTAACAGGGACATGCACTATAGAAAATGGATAGATGGCTGGATGATTGTTGCGTCGTGACTTTCCGCCAAGAGGACACAGGCCCATACTGTTCGTCATCTTGATCTCCTGCTCACACAGCCGCTCTGACATTCCCACTCCCGTTGAGAGGATTGCGATCACACTTGTTTGTTTGTTAGAATGCTTACAAGGTTAGACTGTCATTTCATAGTCTTGACTTGCATCTAATGACTGGTATAATCTTTAAATGAGCGATTAAGAATTTTGTCAGTCGTGTAGACCGGATTGCAGTGTTGGGTCTCAGCTAAAGGGAGTCCTGGGTTTACGACAGAGTTTTGTTCCTACGGCGGTGATGTGCCCTGAATTTGTATGCAAGTCCAAACGTGCCATGTTATCACTAACCTACGCTAGAGCACAAGTCATAAGAATTTTGCTATTAAAATCCAATATGACCTAATGAGATTTCAAAGAGAAATATAGGAACTAATCTATATCCAAACATATTACCATAATTTCTTGTGTGTAATGCACATCCCCCCCCCCCCCAAAAACAAATCTCAGAAGTTGATAGAGCCTATTATACATTGGTATCCACCTTATTCCTGGGGGTGCTCATGTAGAAACGGTTATGGGCGCAACTTCCTGTGAGACACCAGAAGTAGCAGTAAGCCATTTGTTGTTAGCTGTTTTGGTGGCCCGGAGCGGTTTATTTGGCCGTTATTATTTGCCGATTATTCCCCCCCGTAGCATTTAAAAATGTCATTGCGCAGCTTGGGAACGTGTTGCACTGTTTGCGGTTATACTAACAACCAGAAGAAGTTGAATCTGTGGCTACGAGAGCAATGTTTTGAACATGTAACCCAGCCAGAAAAAGAGCTAATGTTGTTGTGAGAATCGGTACAGTTTCCACTAGACTTTACACCAATCTGATCGGCTTCATCAGTATCAGCTGATAATTAGCATTTTAGGCTGATCTGCTTTCAAGTCATAATTCGCCGATCTGATCAATGACGTCATCGATCGGCTCCGCAAAAGACATTTACTCCGAGTCACTGTTGCGTATGAATCCAAAAGCTAGTTTATTTTTAGCCTTGTCACGTGTCTTGTGGTGTAGTACTGTAACTATCTGACAGCCAATAAAGTTTTTTTTGATCTTGTCAGTGGACTATTTTGTGGTGTCTCTGACAAACAACACGTAAATTATTTGCAGTCTGTGCACAGCTGAAGTATGTCGTGGAGAACGTCATCTAAATGCTTCAACGCAACAAATTTGATCGGGCACCTGAATAATGTACACGAGGATGAGCATGCCGCGTTCAAGCAACGCAGCGTGGGGGGGAAGGAAGAGCCAAACGGACGCAAACTCTGGACAGCCCCTGTCCATATAGCCGGGGACAGTGAGGAAGTTAGAGTAAGCATGTCATTAACAGTATTTGTTAAAGTAATTTAATTGCAATAATCTGATTACAGTAAGTTAGCACCCATTATTTCTGTTATGTAACGTTGATTTGACCTAAATTTATGTCAGTGGCCAATCCTTGAATGCCCCCTAGAGGTCATGGATGTTTTAACTTTTGTCTAAAATGAGAATACTTTATAGTAGAGGATACTTTAAGATACTCAGTATACAGTACACAAGTATATACAATAAATGTAAATAGACCCATTGCTCCATCTTGTGATCGGTTATCGTTTTTTAAAAACTTGCTGATCGGGGTAGGACTTAGGTTTTTTACTTCTTCCTACTCCATTTGAACATGTCAACTGCTGAGCAAAGAGATCTTGATTTTCTTTCCCATCCACCCATCCATCCATCCATCCATCCATCCGTCCATTCTTTACACCGCTTATCCTATTCAGGGTCGCGCGGTGCTTGAGCCTATCCCAGCTGACTCTGGGCGAGAGGCAGGGTACACCCTGAACTGGTCGCAATCCAATGACTGCACATATAGACAAACAACTAGTCACACTCACATTTACACCTATGCGCAATTTAGTCATCAATTAACCTACCAAGCATGTTTTTTTTCATGCATGTTGGCAGTAATTCAGAGTACCCAGAGAAAACCCACACAGGCACGGGGAGAACATGCAAACTCCACAGAGGCGAAGCCGGATTTGAATCCAGGTCCTCAGAACTTTGAGGCAGATGTGCTAACCAGTCGCCCGCCCTGCCGCCCTCTTTTAATTTTATTTTTTAATTATTATAAATAAGTATGTGCTGTGATTGGCTGGTGACCAGTTCAGGGCATACCCTGCCTCTCGTCCAAAGTCAGCTGAGATAGGCGCCAGCCCACCGATGACCCTAGTGAGGATAAGCGGTTCGGAAAATGGATGGATGGACGGATAAGTATGTGTTCAGTTAAAAATCAGTCCATAATATTGTAACTTTTACAGTGCTGTGAAAAAGTATTGGCCACCTTCTCAAATTCTTATATTTTTGTATAGTTTCCTCTATTTAAGATCATCAAACAAATGTAAATATCCGACAAACATAACCCAAGTGAACTTAAAATGTTGTTTTAAAATTATTTCATTTATGAAGGGCGGGGGAAAAAAATTAATTTTACCTGGCCCTGTGTGGAAAAAGTAATTACCCCCCTTGTTAAATCATGAATTAATTGTGGCTAATCACAATTTTGGATTAATTTTAACTGATCACACCCAAGCCTGATTACCTCCAGACCTATTCAATCAAGAAATCACTTAAATAACACTCGGGTTCTGCAGCAGGATAACTATTCTAAAGACACCAACAAGTCAACCTCTGGATAGCTTTTAAAAAAAAAAAAAAAAAAAAAAAAAAAGAAAAATGAAGGTTTTGGAGTGGCCTAGTCAAAGTCCAGACTTGAATCTGATTGAAATGCAGTGGCATGACCTTAAAAAGGCTGTTCATGTTCGAAAACTCTTCCATTTTTGCTGAATTCAAACAATTCTGCAAAGAAGAGTGGGCCAAAATATCGCCACAGTGATATGAAAGACTCATTGCCAGTTATAGAAAACGGTTAATTTCTGTTGTGACTGCTGAGGATGGCCCACCCAGTTAGGTTTAGGGGGCCATTACTTTTTCACACAGGGCCAGGTAACCTTGAATAGTTTATTTTTTTTCCCTTAATAAATGAAATCACTTTTTAAAAACAGCAATTTAAATTCACTTTGGTTACATTTGTCTGATATTTACGTTTGTTTGATGATCTTAAACATTAAAGTGGGGAAACTATGCAAAAATCTAAGAATTTAAGAAAGGGGCCAATACTTTTTCACGGCACTGTATGCACCAGTTTTCCACCTTTGGTTTCTATCCTCAAATTACTACCATCGGATGAGCAAGATGAGATGTCAGCCTGTAATGCCCAAACACAGTGGCCAGATCTAGGGATGGAGGACCACGCCTATCCTTCAGCCATCACTTGTGAAATGCATTCACTGCCACTAGAAGTGCTACATCCACTTGCTGACGGCATACAGTATTAGTGATGCAGACTCCCGTCTGTCTACAAGGATCCCACTCACAGAATTTAGAACAATTGTAGCCTGCCTACAACCATTTGCCCCAGCTCCACAATCAATGCCAGTTGATGACCAAAGTCTTATGACTTTGATAAAGTTAAGACAAAATCTAATTATGTTCATTTCAGATGCTTATGGTGGACAATGCAGTGACAATTACATGACACTAAACTCAGGTTTTCTAGGCTACTTGCGTACTGGAAATCAAGTGATCGGTGACCGTGGGTTCACCGTGAGAGATTTGCTGGAGGAGTGTAAGGGGAACCTCATCAGTCCAGCATTCACACGCAGAGGGTGCCAGGCCAGCTAACCAGGGGTTCACACGTACACGCTGGATTGCTCAAGCTGGCATTCACGTTGAACGGGCAATAAGGCATCTGAAGGTTTTCAAGATTCTCTCACAAACAGTGCCAGTCAACTTGGTTCCCAAAATTGAGAGTCTAAAAATCTCTGCAAGTTGAGGGAATTTAAGAGCTGATCTTATTTCAAGTGAACAGTGAGAAGAAATTTAATGGTGCACCAAAATATTGTATTGAAAACACCCTTTTCCTTGTAACAAAAAATAAACAACTGAAGATGTCTTGTTTTCCTACATGCCTGGCTCTTTATTTGTTTATTTTTTTAAACCATCAACCCAGAGTGGGCTTGTCTGTGTCCTGGCAAAGCAGATGGAGATCAAATAATAGTCAAGTTTTTTTGTGTAGCCCTTAATCACAAAGTCTCAAAGGGCTTCAGGGGCCCACAGTTGGCAATGATTGACATCCACTAATCTAATAACGAAAAAGTGAAAAGGTTCTTAGTATAGCAATGAGCATTAGAAACCGACCGTCACTAGTTTTCAGCAGTTCTTTTGCACGGGAAATATATATATATTTTTTTTATGTGAGAAAACTGCTTGGAGTGGAAAAATTCCATCCATCCATCCATTTTCCGTACTGCTTATCCTCACTAGGTCACGGGCGTGCCCAGTTGACTCTGGCGAGAGGCGGGGTACGCGCGGAACTGGTCGCCAGCCAACCACAGGGCACATATAAACAAACAACCATTTACACTCACATTCACATCTACGGGAAATTTAGATCCTCAATTAACCTACCATGCATGTTTTTGGGATGTGAGAGGAAACCAGAGCATTGATTTCATAAAATTGGTATCGGTATTGGTATCTTTCTGGTGTCAAAGTACAGATACTGTATCAGTATTGGTACCGGTATTTCTTATTGATAGTGAGCCCTGTACAGGGGGGTTCTTGGTTTATGAGCGTTCCCTTCCTACGGTGGCAACATAACCCGAATTAATACGAAAGTCGGAACGTGCCATTATCTATCACTAATTTACGCTAATGCAGTAGGAAAGTCAGAATTAGAGTAAATATTTGTATGAAAAACACTTCTAGGCCAGAAGTATTAAAACATAAAATGAAAAACACTATGTACGGTGGTAATTGTGCCGTAAGATCATGTATTCTTACGCCGTTGTGCAAACTACTCCATTCCGTTTGTAACCTGGAATCCTCAGATTATTGTAAAATGAGGACCCCCCTCTATATGTTGGTCAGATATTTCAGGGCTTTTTATAACAGTTCCCATGAGGCTGTGTTTTTAGAATGGCTTGACAGTTTATATCAAATGCTCTCGTGGGGCCGTATATGGCCGACAGGTAAAATATCTGAACCTTGCTTTGGTTTCCCTCACATCATTTAGTGGAGACCATGACTTAATGAGCTTCCAGCCCCCTCTCACAGAGGCACATCGGCCCTCCCGTTTTACAGTCAGAAATCGTGTATGGGTTCCCTACACGGTGGTCAGAGGTCAGAGGGGGCTGCCACACACAGCTGGAAAAGATTAACAAGCCAACACGTGTGCACATTCACATACACAAGCTCGCCATTGTACCAAGACCCTCCAGCTTACACGCATGTTTGGTGTGTTTGCTTCATTTCCAAATGTAATTGAGCAGTGGTGGACCACCACTATTGGCAAATGGCTGCCCCATAAAAGAAACAACTATGATAAAAACGCTAAAATTGAATGAAGTCATAAAAACGCTATAATTGAATGAAGGAATATGGGACGCACACTTAAACATAGAGTGCAACTCCAAAGTTGATTAAAATATACAAATCTTCCCACAGGAAATCATGTAAAGTAACATTTAAACTTAACTAGTATAAGGACAAGTTACCACTTTACAATATAAAGTAAAATAAAATAAAACTACTCTATCTTTGCAGATTTCATTGAGAGGGAACAGGAAACTTTTTGGACAGTAAAACTGACACTGAGACGCAATTTATAGGTTCACTGCATTCCAAATTATTATGAAAATGAATTTGTTTTTTCTGTTTGTATGAATTGGTTGATACAAATGACGGCATAATTTTCAGGACATCAGACAATAATTCAAATGCTTTGACCAAACCTCCCAATGATAGTATTTTTTTGAAAAATAAAAAACTTTAAATAGACTGTTCCAAATTATTGCGCACAGTTTCAAGACATTTGACACTTTGAAGAAACGAAAATAATCATTAAATGTGCAGCACTAGAAGGCCCTATTATTGAAATAAAATCTATTTCAATCGAAAACATAACGTCATGTTACATTTTGACATAGAACCCGTTTTTTTGGTAGCAGCTCCACAACTATTACACTCATTAAACGTGAGTTTTTGGAGAGTTTCTGCTTCAATTTCGTTGACATGGTGCATTGTCATGCTTGAAGATGATTTTGCTAATGAAAGCACTGTTTTCTTCATTTGGTATCATGGAAGAAAGTGGTCAGTCAGAAACTTCACATACTTTCCAGAAGTCATTTTCACACCTTTGAGGACCCTAAACGAGTCAACAAGCTCTCGCCACAGCACGTTTATGCAAAACGTTTGAGTCAGTTTCCCAAACTTTGAAACAAACCACATCTTCCCCTACAAATCCTGCAAATGTATTTCGGTAAACAAAAGGTTTAATTGGCTCATCCTGGTTAGGGGATCACAATTTGATTTACCGTCTGCGTATAGCTCATACACAGTCTGTGACAGAGGCCTGTGACAGAAAAAAAACATTTCGTGATGGTGCACATATTTTATTTTTATTCAACATCAATTGAGTCTGCTCAGACTTTGATTCGATCCGAATCCGGACCGTGGTCCGCCATTTGAAGATGCACGCTTTCGAAGTTCACTTAGCTGAAGTCTCACACAAGGATGGTTTCTTTTTCTTTGTTTTGTTTGACTTGCGGGATATTTTTTGTGGAAAACTGTTATTTGAACTTCTAATTGTAGCACTTTTGGAGGTTCAACTATAGGATGCTGAAACGGATGCACACATTCACTTCACCCCAGTGACCACATCCACACAACAAGCTGCAGGAAACGCATTCAGTGTTACTCATCTAGTGAGCTTTTAGGTCAAAAGGCCTTCATGGCAGGAAAGTTCACGCCTGCCCTGTATCGTTTTGTTCATTGTGCGTGTATGAGCTTCCCATTGTCCGTCACTCGTGTGTGTGTGTGTTGCATTATCCTGACTGAATGAGGCCTTTATATGCTCCACACTTACAAATACACCAGAGTACATATTAACATTCGCAGGGGATGTGATCGCCATTATCTGACCCTTACGAAAACCACCACACCTCCCCTCTTCACACACGCACACACACAAAACATGTGACACCTTGACAAATCACATCCCACACCGAGCCCACATCACCGCATTATTTCAGTTCTTTAGCGAGATGGTAAATACTTGTCATTGCTGACTCACAGGCAAAACACTCACGTGTTCATCTCGCACATATACACACCTGAGGTGTGTGTGTGTGTGTTCGTGCGTGCGCGCGTGGTGACGAAAGAAGCAGAAAATAAACGGGGCTCATAGGGAGTATTGTAATCCTGACTTCCTTTCACAGTCAGCGCCTATTTACTGCGCAACAATTGCCAAGGCACAGCCTGTGCACGCACTCGCCACTGGGTCACTTCCACAATGCTTTTTGTGTGTTTGTTTGTGGGGTGACACGATGGTGAGCTCATACGTGTATCGTGTTGTGTTGTGCTTAAAGAGAACCTTCTGGAATGGGTGTGACCGCTTTAGGCTACATATACGTACAACTAAAATAATACAAAGCTATTACCCCTAATCACAAGAGACCAGACAATGTTAGGAAATGAACAACTGTGAATCAATGACTTATAACATCCATCCATCCATTCTGTGAACTGCTTATCCTCACTAGGGTCGTGGGTGTGCTGGAGGCTATACCAGCTGACTTTGGGCAAGAGGCAGGGTACACCCTGAACTGGTCGCCAGCCAGTCGCAGTTACAGATTTTTTTTCAGAGAGAGAGACAACGATAGTTTTTCCAGATTCCATAAACTGTCATTATTGTGGTGAGCCGGCGTGGGGATCACACAGTGAGCTGACAGAGTTGGAAAGCTGTGTCATTAGCCACTTGTGGGTTCATGGAACGCCGGTGGACCGATACTCTTGCCGGTGTTAGCTCCGTCCAATACTTCCACAGCCTTGCTCCATGTGCAGCACATAGATTTCACACAACAGAGACTCTTAAGGGAAAGTGAACTGTGTGTTGTGTTCGCGAGCTAGCTCGCTAGCCTGCTAGCTAATGAGCTAGTGAGTTAAGAAGCTAAACGGTAACAGTTCGCTCCACTGCGCCAAAGTCATTTAAAACGTCAGTCCATCTCCGAGTTGTCCTGTGTGTTAGTCCCCAATTAACACAAACACGGGAACGTCAACTGTTTATTAACCTCATTGGCACGAGTTATTCAGCCAGTAGTTGACTACAGCAAATGTCAAGATATATTTGATTGACAGGTGAAGGGTTTGTCTTCAACGGACCAACCACACAGTAGCCGGGTTTACATGGAGACTTTTTTGTCATTCTTATTGAAATCATTCCGATTGAAGGTCTCTGGTCAGCTGTTTACATGTGATGTGCTCTATTCCAATTGGGTGTATACATGTTGTGCACTACATTTAATTGGAAAAGTCATGAGACATGCACACGTCATCGTGAACGTCATTTGTCAAGATGGAGGTCTGTCGTCTAGTCAGCACAGTAGTTGGAATTGTTTTTATACGTTTATTTAAAAATAAATAAACGTAAATAAAATAAAAATAAGTAGTTAAAAACAAGATCTCCATTGCATATGAGCTCCGTCGGGAGCCGTCATATTTACACCGTGTATAAACGATGACGTCACTTCGCATTTATGTCGAAACGAAGCATGCGCAGACAAAGCTTTCCCTGTCTCTATTTCCGAATGACGGTATATATTGCGAAAATATACTTCTGATCGATTTGACAAAAGGAATATTCCACCCCTGTGAAACCGAATGAAATTTCATTCAGATTCGGCCTGTTTATTCCGAATTCGGTGTTTATTTTTTTTGTATTTTCATTCGGTTTGGGATTCTAGACCGATTATTATCGGAATAGAAGGCTCCAGACAGACCCTCCTCTCCACAACCCCCGAATAGACTTTACCAGGGAGGGTGAGGAGTGCGATCCCCCCAAAAATTAATACTTGAAATTGACTTGCCTACCCAGGCGAGAGTTGTACACAGTCAGTCAGTTAACAGGGACCATAAAACATTTCTAGAAAGTCATCCATCCAGCTGCTTTCTATTGCGTTTGTCCTCAGTAGGGTCAAACGGCAGCTAAAGCCTATCCCAGCTAACTTTGGGAAAGAGGTGGGGCACACCCTGGACTAGGTGCCAGCCAATCTACGGGCAAATATAGGTAAACAATTATTCACATTCATGTCTATGGACACTTTAGAGTCTTGAATCAATCTAACATCCATGTTTTTGGAATGTGGGAGGAAGCTGGAGTAGTAGAAAACGCACGCAGCACGGGGTAAACATGCAAACTCGAGATTCTAACCCGCTATTTGTCCTGGAAACCATCTTGAGTCCTAAGTTATGGCTAATTGCCTAAGGTCTTTTAACCTGACAAAGCATGTGGATCTAAACATACATTTTCCTGTATTGATGCTCTTCTCTCTACTTTGCTTTGATGCTAATGTTTTGGACCACAGCCACTCTGTGTAATCACAGCCTTAATCCACGGCCTGGAATCGCTTGTGACTTGATGGAACACTTCCCCACTGTTTTCCCCGAAGGCTTTACTCACATTGATTGTTCAATCTGCTCGTTTGGTTAAACACAGAGCAGGATCAAGACTCATTTCTTGACTGATATGTTTTAGGTCTGAGGGAGGGTGGGTCTCAGGGCACCTGTGGATCCATCACAATGGATTTGGGATGCAGGAGAGTCCAAGAGTGCGGCAGCCAGCTAAACACAGGCACTTCGAGAATCTCTTTCTTCTCTTTTGAAGTGCGTTCCAATGGTCTTCAAAGAGCGTCTGCCCGCATGATAGGGCTGGAGAAGGAGGAGGGGGCACAGGAAGAGACTGTTTGACCAAGTGCTTTCTATGCGGCCTCCGGCACCACAGTTTGAATTAAGTTGCCTCTTTCAAACTTAATCAAGTTTGGGAAAACAGTGCCTTCCCCTGCTATATTGCAGTTAATCGTTCACGCCCCCGCTATATCACCTTGTAATGTGGCACGGTGAACGACTGGTTAGAGCGCCTGCCTCACAGTTCTGAGGACCGGGGTTCAATCCCGGCCCCGCCTGTGTAGAGTTTGCATGTTCTCCCCGTGCCTGCGTGGGTTTTCTCTGGGCACTCCGGTTTCCACCCACATCCCAAAAATATGCATGGTAGGTTAATTGAAGACTCTAAATTGCCCGTAGGTGTGAATGTGAGTGCGGATGGTTGTTTGTTTATATGTGCCCTGCGATTGGCTGGCAGTTCAGGGTGTACCCCACCTCCTGCCCGATGATAGCTGGGATTGGCTCCAGCACTCCCGCGACCCTTGTGAGGATAAGCGGCTCAGACAATGGATGGATGGATGGATGTTGTAATGTTGATTTGACCTGACTGATTAGAATACACGATCTGACGAGATAAGTGATTTCCAACCTTTATGGAGCCAATGAACATATTTTACAATTGAAAAATCTCACGGCACACCAACAAACAAAAATGTCACAAAAAGTGGATACATTAATTACTGTATTTACTTCCTGCCATCTAATAGAAGACCATTCATTTGTTCTGTCTGTCACTATGCCTCACTGGCATACATAGATGAACAAAGATACATGAGCTATTGTAAATATATATTTTTTGAGCAATTAAGTACACAAGTATATACAGTAAATGAACAGGTCATTTAAATAGACACATTCCTCCATCTTTTGATCGGATCGGTGATCGGTTATCTAGCTGATGACAGACAAAAATAAAACATACATTATTTTACCATACTGGAAAGAAAGTACAAACAATCGCATTACAAGCTTAAGATTAGACTTCACGCCGATCTGAGCGGTGTGATCGGTATCGGCCGATAATTAGCATTTTATGCTCATCGGCTTTCACGTCATAATTCGCCGATCCGATCAATGACGTCATCGATCGGCTACGCACAAGACATTTAAGTCCGCATTGCCGTTGGGTATGAATCCAAAACTAGTTTATTTTTAGCCTTGTCACGTGTCTTGTGGCGCAGTACTGTAACTATATGACGGCCAATGAAGTTTTTTCAATCTTGGCGGTGAAAAAATACATCATTGGTGTGGGACTATTTTGCGGTGTCTCAGACAAACAACGCGTAAGTTATTGGCAGTCTGTGCACAACTGAAGTACGTTGTGGGGAACGTCATCTAAATCCTTCAACACAACAAATTTGATCGGGCACCTGAAGAATGTTCAAGAGGAGGAGCATGCCGCGTTCAAGCAACGCAGCGTAGGAAAAAAAAAAGGAAAAGCCAAACGGACGCAAACTCTGGTCAACATCCGTCCATATAGCCGGGATAGTGAGAAGGTTAGAGTAAGAATGTCATTAATAGTATTTATTTAAGTAATTTAATTGCAATAAAGTAATTTAATTACAGTAAGTTAGCACCCATTATTTCTGTCATGTTGTAATGTTGATTTTAACTAAAGTTATGTCAGTGGCCAATCTTTGAATGCCCCCTAGATGTCATTGATGTTTTAACTTTTGTCTAAAATGCAAGAGAATAAATTTGAAGATACAGTACTCAGTATACAGTACACAAGTATATACAATAAATGAACAAGTCTTACAGTACACAAGTATATACATGTCAATGTGTCATGTATCCAACCATCCATCCATCCCTTTAACACCACTTATCCTGGTTAGGGTCGCGGGGCGCTGGAGCCTATCCCAGCTGACTTCAGGCGAGAGGCAGACAACACCCTGAACTGGTCGCCAGTCAGTCGCAGGGCACATAGAGACACGGATAACCATTCACACCATCACTGAGTGGGAACTGAACCCACGCTGCCCGCACCAAAGTCAGGCTAGTGTACCGCTACACCATCAGTGACTATGTGTCATGTAAATAGACACATTGCTCCATCTTGTGATCGGATCGGTGATCGGTTATCGTTTTTTGAAACTTGCTGATCTGTGATCGGCCCCAAAAGTCCTTATTGTGTAAAGCCTGCTTAACATTGAGCTAAAATTTCACCAAAGGTCAAACTAGCAACTGAACATCACAATGACTTGGGAAAACATTCACATAAACGTCTCACAGTATCACAAACACTAAACCTTGTGCCTCATTGGTGGCTAGGTAAAGGAATCAACATTTTACAGAGCATTTGGTTCCATTCATTACTCTTTTTGTATGCCGTCTCGTTTTACTTACATTTTCACCAGTGTCGTGTGAAGTTACCTTTCTTGCCAAAATGCTGAGTTCCGGTACGTACCCTTCAAAATAAAAACTACATGCTTAAAACAGGAAGTCAAGTTAAGACTTGCACATATAAACCATTTGACATGATAAAAAATAACTATTTTAACAATGCTATATTTAACATTTAGTTGAAACATTAATTAATGAATATTAAGTCGATTGGCTAAGTTACACACACACACTGCCTATTAAGCTCATAGGGTTTGATATTGATACTGGTTATAAAATAACCCTGACTCAAATGTTCATTTTAGTCTATGCTGCGGGCTGCTAAGAAAATGGATGTTCATAATTTGGAGACCCCTTTTTTAAAACATGCTAACTTTTTTGACCCAGCCCCCTGAGGGAATCGAGAATCGTTTGGAATCGGAATCAAAATGAGGAACCGGAATCAGGAGCATAATCGCTCAAATTCAAACGATGCCCAACCCTGTAATTGTATTTACAGTAATTGAGTTTGCCAATTTTAAGTTCCATTAGTGACCATCCAGCATTATGTAGTGCTGTAATGTGAACTCTTTTGATGTTTTATCATTTTAAATAGGAATGAGAAATTTCAAACTGAATCCACATTTTAATACCCAATTTGACTTTGTTTATTGTGCTTCTCTGATAACATTGTGAAACAAAAATATAGATTGTGTGAAAGAGCTTCTGCGGAATTAATCATTTCCATCATTTAAAAAAAAATATTTAGGGCACACTGGGTGCCTGTCTAATACATTTGTTCAGCACTGTGCGTTCATTGACTTAGCGTCTGATCATGCCGCTTAACAAGTACATATTTGTTGCCTCGTATTTTGTGGCTTAAACTCATTCAAACTCAACCCTCAAAGCCAGTTTCACTTATCAACCTGAAATTCAGTTGCCATGAATATCATTAGTAGACCCACAAAAAGGCTAAAAAAAACTTTTGTCTAGACATGACAGTTTGATTTGAGTTGTTTATTTTCGCGTCATTTTGGCCATTTTCAGGTGTCCTTCGAAAACAAACTTTTCCTAGAAAATTTCTCTTAATTGCTACTAAATTTGAACCACATATACTAGACTGATAGGCAATCCTTGTAACTGCAGGAAACTTTAGTTTTTGTCTTCTTATGTGGGCAGAGAATGGCAGCAAAGTTGGACATCATTGTGTGTCATGGTTTTTCATAACCCAAACCATGTACTTGCATCAAATCCAGCGTACATCCGACAGGATTCTCTGTGTAAAACAGTTTGATGTGAGGTGGGCGAAGTGCGACATTGCCCTCCTCCAGACACACAGTCAATCATCATTGTGTATAATGATAGACAATGGACTCTGATTAGCTCACCTGCATAGCCTGCAGGCACTGTGTTTGCCCGGAAACTGGACTTAACTGGTGCCAGCCGGGCGACACGTTCATCTATGAAAGCACACCCAACACATGTTGCGCCACCAAAGTGGGCAGACGGATGGCCCAGAGTGCCACATGGAGGTGGTAGTTCTGATCAGATCCATCTCCTACTTCATCTTTGACTCAGCTCGAGAGGTTACGTAAAGCGGATGTGTATCCCCAGAAAGAAAGCAAGAGTGATAGATTGAAGAGAGTGAAGCGTTACATAAAGAGATGTAGATGGACAAAGGTTAATAAAAATTCAGCCTTGTACTATAGGCAATAGCCACAGGGGAGGAAAAG